>NW_022604501.1:0-38753 GCF_008692095.1 Etheostoma spectabile | reverse complement strand
GGTTAGGGTTAGGGTTGGGTTAGGGTTAGGGGTTAGGGTTAGGTTAGGGTTAGGGTTAGGGTTAGGGTTAGGGTTAGGGTTTTCGTATAGACAATGAATTGAAAAAGCTGAATTCCAACATTCCAACCCAGATTTCAATCTACTAAACAAGAATCTGGAAATTCCAGATTCCACATTCCAGATTTTGAAAATCAAAAGTTGGAATTCTGGATGCAATTCTCAAGTCGCCCCTAGATGGTAGCAAAACATAAAATTCCAGATTCTTGTCTACAATTCCATAAAATGACCACCGGGGACAGTATTTTACACAGATTCCATATTTAAATTAAAAGTACTCTAATTCCAGATTTTAATGTATTTCATGCTAAAAACTCAAATATTCAACAGATGTTTGAATTAAGTGTTTTATAACTTCCTTCTGTTGTAAGTGTCAAAATTGACAGGAATTACCAGTGCGACCCCGGCGTTCAGCCAGAAGAGGTCCTATGTCCACAGATTCCATATTTTAAATAAAAAGTACCCTAATTCCAGGTTTTAATGTATTATCATGTTAAAAACTCAAATATTCAGCAGATATTAAATAAGTGTTTTATAACTTCCTTTTGTGTTGTAAGTGTCAAAATTGACAGGAATTACCAGTGCGACCCGGCATTCAGCCAGAAGAGGTCCTAAGTCATGGGAGGTACAGAGCAGGGTGGGGGGGGTTAGGGGATGATCTTTTTTTCCCTCAGTCGCACATCAAAAAGAGAGACGTTTTCAGAATCGCCTCGAGACGCTGTCAATCATATGTCAGCGCCGTACAGCTACTGCCATCTATGGGACCAAAGTTTGCTCGAGCACGGCAAAACACACAACTTCTCGTAGCTCTCCACTTCCTGAACATAGCTGTCTTGAAATGAGCTGGCTACGTCGCATCGTTGCTGAGAAATGTGTGCTAAAGTCAAGAGAAGTTGCAATGGGAATAGGACAGAATTTGGAATCAGGAATGATAATGTGGAAGTGATTGATGACGTCATAGTTAGGCTTGGGTTAGGGTTAGGTCCATCCAAATCTGGTCATGTGCACAAATCCTTTAGCCTAACAACATATGTGATGCAGAGATGGCTAGCTCACTTTTGAAAATTTCATTAAAATTGACTGCAGAGCTGAAAAAGGCAAAATGAGCTGCTGATGAGAGGGAGAGAACAGGGTGGGGGAGGGGCAAATTAGCAACTTTTGAAGGGTGCGTCGTAGAGCGACAGTCGAGGCATCGTCGGAAAGGCCCGACAACCTGAGCAAATTGCTTTGGAGCAGGTCTCTCTAAGTCAAAGGGTTAAAAATAAAGGGGTCCTAAAGTCATTCCAAAATGCAATCTATTGAATTCCAGATTCTGGACTGTCTTCAGCAGGCCTCATAAATGACTTTTTCAGTCCTTTTGGGGCCCTTCCTTTGGGGCCACAGGGTCAGAAAAATAGACAAGTCATACGGGGGATACCAGGTTGATTCACCGCGAGTTTCAAGTCTCTAGCTTGTCAAACGGCCGAATACCAGCCAAAAAGACTCTATTTAGGACTAGGCCTAAATTTGGAATTTGTGACCTTTTGACCCTGAAATATAAAGGGCAATAACACAGGAATGCAAGGGGCTAGGGACAAGGGCCCAATTGGTCCCGACAGCCCTCGGGGAGCTTTATAACATATGTCAGAACCAGGTCCATAGTCACTTTTTTTAAGGGTCCGGCTCTGGTCTGACCACAAAACATCGGCCCATGAAAACTTGACGCCTGTTAGGGGATTATTCCAGGAATGGTCAAAGATGCCATCTCAGTCATTTTAGGTCGTACGTTCTTGACCCAGACATCGCCGGAAAGGTCTCCCAGAGCCGGAGTCAGCCGTCTTGGAAACAAAGCTCTACTACGTTGCAGTGAAGAGCTAGGTGGCGTTAAAGGGTGACATTTTTTACCCTTTTAAGGGTTGTAAGTCACCGACCGAAGCACTCAGCGATGTGGGACAGGCACCAATGGAAAGCATTCAAAAAGGTCTATCACATATGTCTCCCCCCTGCAGGTGGACACCTTCTGGGGCAAACTCCGCAACGCAAGGTGTTATCGGGATAGCCTCGGGATTGTCTCGTAGTGCTCAGTCAGCCGATCGCATAGGTGGCATGCGGGTCTCTCTAAGTCAAAGGGTTAAAAAATAATGGGGTCCTAAAGTCATTCCAAAATACAATCTATTGAATTCCAGATTCTGGACTGTCTTCAGCAGGCCTCAAAAATGAATTTTCAGTCCTTTTGGGGCCCTTCCTTTGGGGCCACAGGGTCAAAAAAATAGACAAGTCATAGGGGGATACCAGGTTGATTCACCGCAAGTTTCAAGTCTCTAGCTTGTCAAACAGCCAAATACCAGCCAAAAAGACTCTATTTAGGACTAGGCCTAAATTTGGAATTTGTGACCTTTTGACCCTTAAAAAATGTAAAGGACGATAACACAGGAATGCAAGGGGCTAGGGACAAGGGGCCAAGTGTTCCCAACAGCCCTCAGGGAGCTTTATAACATATGTCAGAACCAGGTCTATAGCCTGCTCATGAGACGGAGAGAACAGGGTGGGGGAGGGGCAAATTAGCAACTTTTGAAGGGTGCGTCATAAAGTGACAAACGAGGCATCATCGGAAAGGGCCCGACAACCTGAGCAGATTGCATTGGAGCAGGTCTCTGTAAGTCAAAGGGTTGAAAAATAATGGGGTCCTAAAGTCATTCCAAAATACAATCTATTGAATTCCAGATTCTGGACTATCTACAGCAGGCCTCAGAAATGACTTTTTCAGTTCTTTTGGGGCCCTTCCTTTGGGGCCACAGGGTCAAAAAAATAGACAAGTCATACGGGGGATACCAGGTTGATTCACCGCAAGTTTCAAGTCTGTAGCTTGTCAAACGGCCGAATACCAGCCAAAAAGACTCTATTTAGGACTAGGCCAAATTTGGAATTTGTGACCTTTTGACCCTAAAATATAAAGGGCAATAACACAGGAATGCAAGGGGCTAGGAACAAGGGCCCAATTGTTCCCGACAGCCCTCGGGGAGCTTTATAACATATGTCAGAACCAAGTCCATAGTCACTTTTTTTAAGGGTCCGGCTCTGGTCTGACCACAAAACATCGGCCCATGAAAACTTGACGCCTGTTAGGGGATTATTCCAGGAAAGGTCAAAGATGCTATCTCAGTCATTTTAGGTCGTACGTTCTTGACCCAGACATCGCCGGAAAGGTCTCCCAGAGCCGGAGTCAGCCATCTTGGAAACAAAGCTCTACTATGTTGCAATGAAGAGCTAGGTGGCGTTAAAGGGTGAGATTTTTTACCCTTTTAAGGGTTATAATTTACCGACCGAAGCACTCAGCGATGTGGGACAGGCACCAATGGAAAGCATTCAAAAAGGTCTATAACATATGTCTCCCCCCTGCAGGTGGACGCCTTCTGGGGCAAACTCCGCAACGCAAGGTGTTATCGGGATAGCCTCGGGATTGTCTGATAGTGCTCAGTCAGCCGATCGCATCGGTGGCATGCGGGTCTCTCTAAGTCAAAGGGTTAAAAAATAATGGGGTCCTAAAGTTATTCCAGAATACAATCTATTGAATTCCAGATTCTGGACTGGGCCAGCCAAAAAGTCTCTATTTAGGACTAGGCACAATTTTGGAATTTGTGACCTTTTGACCCTTAAAATATAAAGGCCGATAACACAGGAATGCAAGGGGCTAGGGACAAGGGGCCAAGTGTTCCCGACAGCCCTCAGGGAGATTTATAACATATGTCAGAACCAGGTCCATGGGCTGCTCATGAGAGGGAGAGAACAGGGTGGGGGAGGGGCGAATTAGCAACTTTTGAAAGGTGCTTCATAAAGCGACAAACCAGGCATCATCGGAAAGGGCCCGACAACCTGAGCAGATTGCATTGGAGCAGGTCTCTGTAAGTCAAAGGGTTGAAAAATAATGGGGTCCTAAAGTCATTCCAAAATACAATCTATTGAATTCCAGATTCTGGACTATCTAGAGCAGGCCTCAAAAATGACTTTTTCAGTCCTTTTGGGGCCCTTCCTTTGGGGCCACAGGGTCAAAAAAATAGACAAGTCATACGGGGGATACCAGGTTGATTCACCGCAAGTTTCAAGTCTCTAGCTTGTCAAACGGCCGAATACCAGCCAAAAAGACTCTATTTAGGACTAGGCCCAAATTTGGAATTTGTGACCTTTTGACCCTAAATTATAAAGGGCAATAACACAGGAATGCAAGGGGCTAGGGACAAGGGCCCAATTGTTCCCGACAGCCCTCGGGGAGCTTTATAACATATGTCAAAACCAGGTCCATAGTCACTTTTTTTAAGGGTCCGGCTCTGGTCTGACCACAAAACATAGGCCCATGAAAACTTGACGCCTGTTAGGGGATTATTCCAGGAAAGGTCAAAGATGCTATCTCAGTCATTTTAGGTCGTACGTTCTTGACCCAGACATCGCCGGAAAGGTCTCCCAGAGCCGGAGTCAGCCGTCTTGGAAACAAAGCTCTACTACGTTGCAGTGAAGAGCTAGGTGGCGTTAAAGGGTGACATTTTTTACCCTTTTAAGGGTTGTAAGTCACCGACCGAAGCACTCAGCGATGTGGGACAGGCACCAATGGAAAGCATTCAAAAAGGTCTATCACATATGTCTCCCCCCTGCAGGTGGACGCCTTCTGGGGCAAACTCCGCAACGCAAGGTGTTATCGGGATAGCCTCGGGATTGTCTCGTAGTGCTCAGTCAGCCGATCGCATCGGTGGCATGCAGGTCTCTCTAAGTCAAAGGGTTAAAAATTATGGGGTCCTAAAGTCATTCCAAAATACAATCTATTGAATTCCAGATTTTCATCTATCTGAAAAAGTGACTTTTTCATCCCTTTTGGGGCCTTCCTTTGGGGCCACAGGGTCAAAAAAAAGGATAAGTCATACGGGGGATACCAGTTGCATTCAAACCAAGTTTCAAGTCTCTGGCTTGTCAAACACCGGAATACGAGCCAAAAAGACTTGATTATTGACTAGATGAGAATCTGGAAGTTGACCTATTGACCTTTCATACATAAACGGCGATAACACAGGAATGCAACGAGCTAGGGACATGGGCCCAACTAGTAAATAGTCAAACAGTGGTACTTGCTAAAGCTAATGCAGGTTTAGCTTTACCTTCCATGTATTGTCAAAAAGAAAAAGGCACCGGTAATGGTACTCCTGGTTTACTGGGATGGGGTTCGATTCCCTGCGGTGTCCTGCTGATTGTTTGGCATATACATGAAAGAAATTCAATGTAGTGAATGTAGCCAAACCATCACCAATAAAGAAGGTAAACTCTGCTGAGTTCAATGACACCTTAGACAAGACACTAGGCCACAGAGTTAATTTTCTGTGAAAGGGGCCATGGCCGCATCATAGGGGACGGGCGGGCTATGACTTTGAACCAATTATGGCATTTATATGTTGTCAGGGGCAGACTCTGATGAATCCTGAAAAGTTGCTTCCAAATTCTCACCTATTGTATTACTCATAGATGAAAATCTGGAATCTTTTCAAAGGCTCATATCTCAAAGGGTGTGTGAGGAATTGGGCTGATTCTAATGTGAAATGGAAGCGTAGAGATTGATGCATACAACACGGGTCACTGGAAGACTATAGGTACATGTACTGAGGAGTTATGAAGCCATGAGAGTGCTTCCAAATTCTCATCTATTGTATTGCTCATAGATGAAAATCTGGAATTATTTCAAAGGCTCTTATTTCAAATGGTGTGTGAGGAATCGGGCTGATTCTAATGTGAAATGGAAGCGTAGAGATTGATGCATACAACACGGGTCACTGGAAGACTATAGGTACATGTACTGAGGAGTTATGAAGCCA
Organism: Etheostoma spectabile; assembly: GCF_008692095.1. Taxonomy (NCBI): domain Eukaryota; kingdom Metazoa; phylum Chordata; class Actinopteri; order Perciformes; family Percidae; genus Etheostoma; species Etheostoma spectabile. Next base: position 32,865 of record NW_022604501.1, on the reverse strand, counting down.
TGAGAGTGCTTCCAAATTCTCATCTATTGTATGCTCATAGATGAAAATCTGGAATTATTTCAAAGGCTCTTATTTCAAATGGGTGTGAGGAATCAGGCTGATTCTAATGTGAAATGGAAGCGTAGAGATTGATGCATACAACACAGGTCACTGTAAGACTCTAGGTGCATGTACTGAGGAGTTATGAAGCCTTGAGAGTGCTTCCAAATTCTCATCTATTGTATGGCTCATAGATGAAAATCTGGAATTTTTTCAAAGGCTTATATTTCAAAGGCCGTTTAAGAAATCTGGCCAATACTAACGATGAACGAAAGCCTAGAAATTGATGCATACAACACAGGGTACTGTAAGACTCTAGGTGTATGTACTGAGGAGTTATGAAGCCTTGAGAGTGCTTCCAAATTCTCATCTATTGTATGGCTCATAGATGAAAATCTGGAATTTTTTCAAAGGCTCATCTTTCAAAGGCCGTTTAAGCAATCTGGCCAATACCAACGATGAACAAAAGCCTAGAGATTGATGCATACAACACAGGTCACTGTAAGACTCTAGGTGCATGTACTGAGGAGTTATGAAGCCTGGAGAGTGCTTCCAAATTCTCATCTATTGTATGGCTCATAGATGAAAATCTGGAATTATTTCAAAGGCTCTTATTTCAAAGGCTGTGTGAGGAATCGGGCTGATTCTAATGTGAAATGGAAGCCTAGAGATTGATGCATACAACACCGGTCACTGGAAGACTCTAGGTACATATACTGAGGAGTTATGAAGTCTTGAAAGTGCTTCCAAAATTTGATCTATTGCATTGCTCATAAATGAAAATCTGGAATTTTTTCAAAGGCTCATATTTCAAGGGCCGTGTGAGGAATCAGGCTGATTCTAATGATAAACAAAAGCCTAGAGATTGATGCATACAACACAGGTCACTGGAAGACTATAGGTACATGTACTGAGGAGTTATGAAGATTTAGATTGCTTCCATATTCTCATCTATTGTAGGGCTCATAGATGAAAATCTGGAATTATTTCAAAGGCTCTTATTTCAAAGGGTGTGTGAGGAATCGGGCTGATTCTAATGTGAAATGGAAGCCTAGAGATTGATGAATACAACACTGGAAGACTATAGGTACATGTACTGAGGAGTTATGAAGATTTAGATTGCTTCCATATTCTCATCTATTGTATTCCTCATAGATGAAAATCTGGAATTATTTCAAAGGCTCTTATTTCAAAGGGTGGGAGGAATCGGGCTGATTCTAATGAAAAATGGAAGCCTAGAGATTGATGCATACAACACAGGTCACTGTAAGACTATAGGTACATGTACTTGGAGTTATAAAGATTTAGATTGCTTCCATATTCTCATCTATTGTAGGGCTCATAGATGAAAATCTGGAATTATTTCAAAGGCTCTTATTTCAAAGGCCGTTGAGGAACCAGGCTGATTCTAATGGGAATGGAAGCCTAGAGATTGATGCATACAACACAGGTCACTGTAAGACTCTAGGTACATGTACTGAGGAGTTATGAAGATGTAGAATGCTTCCATATTCTCATCTATTGTAGGGCTCATAGATGAAAATCTGGAATTTTTCAAAGGCTCATATTTCAAGGGCCGTGTGAGGAATCAGGGCGATTCTAATGGGAATGGAAGCCTAGACATTGATGCCTACAACACAGGTCACTGTAAGACTCTAGGTGCATGAATGAGGAGTTATAAAGCTGGAAAGTTCTTCCATAATTTGATCTATTGTATGGCTCATAGATGAAATTTCTGGAATCTTTTCAAAGGCTCATATTTCAAAGACCGTGTGAGGAACCTGGCTGATTCTAATGGGGAATGGAAGCCTAGAGATTGATGCATACAACACAGGTCACTGTAAGACTCTAGGTACATGTACTGAGGAGTTATGAAGCCTTGAGTGTGCTTCCAAATTTTGATCTATTGTATGGCTCATAGATGAATTTCTGGAATCTTTTCAAAGGCTCATATTTCAAAGCCGTGTGAGGAATCAGGCTGGTTCTAATGGGGAATGGAAGCCTAGAGATTGATGCATACAACACAGGTCACTGTAAGACTCTAGGTGCATGTAATGAGGAGTTATAAAGCTGGAAAGTGCTTCCAGAATTTGGAAAGTTCTTCCAAATTTGATCTATTGTACGGCTCATAAATCGATTTCTGGAATCTTTTCAAAGGCTCATATTTCAAAGGCCGTGTGAGGAATCAGGCTGATTCTAAGGAAATGGAAGCCTAGACATTGATGCATACAACAAAGGTCACTGTAAGACTCTAGGTACATGTACTGAGGAGTTATGAAGACTTAGATTGCTTCCATATTCTCATCTATTGCATTCCTCATAGATGAAAATCTGGAATTATTTCAAAGGCTCTTATTTCAAAGGCTGTGTGAGGAATTGGGCTGATTCTAATGAAAAATGGAAGCCTAGAGATTGATGCATACAACACAGGTCACTGGAAGACTCTAGGTACATGTACTGAGGAGTTATGAAGATTTAGATTGCTTCCATATTCTCATCTATTGTAGGCTCATAGATTAAAATCTGGAATTTTTTCAAAGGCTCATATTTCAAGGGCCGTGTGAGGAATCAGGCTAATTCTAATGATAAACAAAAGCCTAGAGATTGATGCATACAACACAGGTCACTGTAAGACTCTAGGTACATGTACTGAGGAGTTATGAAGCCTTGAGTGTTCTTCCAAATTTTGATCTATTGTATGGCTCATAGATGAATTTCTGGAATCTTTTCAAAGGCTCATATTTCAAAGACCGTGTGAGGAATCAGGCTGGTTCTAATGGGAATGGAAGCCTAGAGATTGATGCATACAACACAGGTCACTGTACGACTCTAGGTGCATGTAATGAGGAGTTATAAAGCTGGAAAGTGCTTCCAGAATTGGAAAGTTCTTCCAAAATTTGATCTATTGTATGGCTCATAAATCAATTTCTGGAATCTTTTCAAAGGCTCATATTTCAAACCGTGTGAGGAATCAGGCTGGTTCTAATGGGGAATGGAAGCCTAGAGATTGATGCATACAACACAGGTCACTGTAAGACTCTAGGTGCATGTAATGAGGAGTTATGAAGATTTAGATTGCTTCCATATTCTCATCTATTGTATTCCTCATAGATGAAATCTGGAATTATTTCAAAGGCTCTTATTTCAAAGGGTGTGTAAGGAATGGGCTATTCTAATGTGAAATGGAAGCCTAGAGATTGATGCATACAGCAGATTTCAAAGTAAGACTCCAGATACATGTACTGAGGAGTTATGAAGATTTAGATTGCTTCCATATTTCATCTATTGTATTCCTCATAGATGAAAATCTGGAATTATTTCAAAGGCTATTATTTCAAAGGCTGTGTGAGGATTGGGTTGATTCTAATGAAAATTGAAGCCTAGAGATGATGCATACAACACAGGTCACTGTAAGACTCTAGGTACATGTACTGAGGAGTTATGAAGTCTTGAAAGTGCTTCCAAAATTTGATCTATTTCATTGCTCATAAATGAAAATCTGGAATTTTTTCAAAGGCTCATATTTCAAGGGCCGTGTGAGGAATCAGGCTAATTCTAATGATAAACAAAAGCCTAGAGATTGATGCATACAACACAGGTCACTGTAAGACTCTAGGTACATGTACTGAGGAGTTATGAAGATTTAGATTGCTTCCATATTCTCATCTATTGTAGGGCTCATAGATGAAAATCTGGAATTATTTCAAAGGCTCTTATTTCAAAGGCTGTGTGAGGAATCTGGCTGATTCTAATGAAAAATTGAAGCCTAGAGATTGATGCATACAACACAGGTCACTGGAAGACTCTAGGTACATGTACTGAGGAGTTATGAAGTCTTGAAAGAGCTTCCATAATTTGATCTATTGTATGGCTCATAGATGAATTTCTGGAATCTTTTCAAAGGCTCATATTTCAAAGGGTGTGTGAGGAATCGGGCTGATTCTAATGAAAAATGGAAGCCTAGAGATTGATGCATACAACACTGGAAGACTATAGGTACATGTACTGAGGAGTTATGAAGATTTAGATTGCTTCCATATTCTCATCTATTGTATGGCTCATAGATGAATTTCTGGAATCTTTTCAAAGGCTCATATTTCAAAGACCGTGTGAGGAACCAGGCTGATTCTAATGGGGAATGGAAGCCTAGAGATTGATGCATACAACACAAGTCACTGTAAGACTCTAGGTACACGTACTGAGGAGTTATGAAGCCTTGAGTGTGCTTCCAAATTTTGATCTATTGTATGGCTCATAGATGAATTTCTGGAATCTTTTCAAAGGCTCATATTTCAAAGACCGTGTGAGGAACCAGGCTGATTCTAATGGGGAATGGAAGCCTAGAGATTGATGCATACAACACAAGTCACTGTAAGACTCTAGGTACACGTACTGAGGAGTTATGAAGCCTTGAGTGTGCTTCCAAATTTTGATCTATTGTATGGCTCATAGATGAATTTCTGGAATCTTTTCAAAGGCTCATATTTCAAAGACCGTGTGAGGAATCAGGCTGGTTCTAATGGGGAATGGAAGCCTAGAGATTGATGCATACAACACAGGTCACTGTAAGACTCTAGGTGCATGTAATGAGGAGTTATAAAGCTGGAAAGTGCTTCCAGAATTTGGAAAGTTCTTCCAAAATTTGATCTATTGTATGGCTCATAAATCAATTTCTGGAATCTTTTCAAAGGCTCATATTTCAAAGGCCGTGTGAGGAATTAGGCTGATTCTAAGGAGAAATAGAAGCCTAGAGATTGATGCATACAACACAGGTCACTGTAAGACTCTAGTTGCATGGAATTAGGAGTTATAAAGCTGGAAAGTGCTTCCAAAATTTGGAATTTGTGACCTTTTGACCCTAAAATATAAAGGGCAATAACACAGGAATGCAAAGGGCTAGGGACAAGGGCCCAAGTATTTCTGATAGGTACATGTACTGAGAAGTTATGAGGCCAGACAGTGCTATCAATGTACTGTGGCAGACTCAAATGCACAACTCAGACAGGTGATAAAAGATGAGTATTTTTATTGTCATATTTATTAAGTCCATTAACACCGGGGAAGCAAACTCGAAACTAAATGTCACTACATACAGACACCTACAAATTGGCAGAGGTGGCAAGTGGGAATGGTGAATATTTAATTGCTGCAATGAGGGGTTTCTTGGGGCTGATTCTTATAAGAAATGGAATGGAGAGTGCTTTCAAGTTTTGTTGCAATCACCAGCAATCAGGCACCAATGGAAAGCATTTAAAAAGTTATATCACACTGTATTGAAATCATTGACATCGGATAAAATATGGGCACGTGAGAGGCCATTAAAGTGTAAAATTAATGAAATATATCAGAATTTGGAATAATTCCATTTTCCCAACTATTACGTCAAGCGCCCTCTGGTGGATGGTCAAAAATTGCATGGTGAGTAATCCTTATGAAATTAGTATCAAATTTGCGCAAATTATTACAAATTCAGCTGTGCAAGAATGAAAGCTCTATGTCATTCAGGGAATTTTAAAAAGTCAATTAAGTGAAATTCCAGAAACTGAACGGAGGCCACTTTGGGGCTCAGGAGGCCCAGAGGAACCTGCCAGTATTAGTCCCGTTGTTCTACGACCTTCCGTTAAAATGTGGAAGAGGTTAGGGTTGACCCTAATTAGGGTTAGGGGTTAGGGTTAGGTTAGGGTTAGGGGGGTTAGGGTTAGGGTTAGGGTTAGGTTAGGGTTAGGGTTAGGGTTAGGGGTTAGGGTTAGGGTTAGGGTTAGGGTTTTCGTATAGACAATGAATTGAAAAAGCTGAATTCCAACATTCCAACCCAGATTTCAATCTACTAAACAAGAATCTGGAAATTCCAGATTCCACATTCCAGATTTTGAAAATCAAAAGTTGGAATTCTGGATGCAATTCTCAAGTCGCCCCTAGATGGTAGCAAAACATAAAATTCCAGATTCTTGTCTACAATTCCAAAAATGACCACCGGGGACAGTATTTTACACAGATTCCATATTTTAAATTAAAAGTACTCTAATTCCAGATTTAATGTATTTCATGCTAAAAACTCAAATATTCAACAGATGTTTGAATTAAGTGTTTTATAACTTCCTATCTGTTGTAAGTGTCAAAATTGACAGGAATTACCAGTGCGACCCCGGCGTTCAGCCAGAAGAGGTCCTATGTCCACAGATTCCATATTTTAAATAAAAAGTACCCTAATTCCAGGTTTTAATGTATTATCATGTTAAAAACTCAAATATTCAGCAGATATTTAATTAAGTGTTTTATAACTTCCTTTTGTGTTGTAAGTGTCAAATTGACAGGAATTACCAGTGCGACCCCGGCATTCAGCCAGAAGAGGTCCTAAGTCATGGGAGGTACAGAGCAGGGTGGGGGGGGTTAGGGGATGATCTTTTTTTCCCTCAGTCGCACATCAAAAAGAGAGACGTTTTCAGAATCGCCTCGAGACGCTGTCAATCATATGTCAGCGCCGTACAGCTACTGCCATCTATGGGACCAAAGTTTGCTCGAGCACGGCAAACACACAACTTCTCGTAGCTCTCCACTTCTGAACATAGCTGTCTTGAAATGAGCTGGCTACGTCGCATCGTTGCTGAGAAATGTGTGCTAAAGTCAAGAGAAGTTGCAATGGGAATAGGACAGAATTTGGAATCAGGAATGATAATGTGGAAGTGATTGATGACGTCATAGTTAGGCTTGGGTTAGGGTTAGGTCCATCCAAATCTGGTCATGTGCACAAATCCTTTAGCCTAACAACATATGTGATGCAGATGGCTAGCTCACTTTTGAAAATTTCATTAAAATTGACTGCAGAGCTGAAAAAGGCAAAATGAGCTGCTGATGAGAGGGAGAGAACAGGGTGGGGGAGGGGCAAATTAGCAACTTTTGAAGGGTGCGTCGTAGAGCGACAGTCGAGGCATCGTCGGAAAGGGCCCGACAACCTGAGCAAATTGCTTTGGAGCAGGTCTCTCTAAGTCAAAGGGTTAAAAAATAAAGGGGTCCTAAAGTCATTCCAAAATGCAATCTATTGAATTCCAGATTCTGGACTGTCTTCAGCAGGCCTCATAAATGACTTTTCAGTCCTTTTGGGGCCCTTCCTTTGGGGCCACAGGGTCAGAAAAATAGACAAGTCATACGGGGATACCAGGTTGATTCACCGCAAGTTTCAAGTCTCTAGCTTGTCAACGGCCGAATACCAGCCAAAAAGACTCTATTTAGGACTAGGCCTAAATTTGGAATTTGTGACCTTTTGACCCTGAAATATAAAGGGCAATAACACAGGAATGCAAGGGGCTAGGGACAAGGGCCCAATTGGTCCCGACAGCCCTCGGGGAGCTTTATAACATATGTCAGAACCAGGTCCATAGTCACTTTTTAAGGGTCCGGCTCTGGTCTGACCACAAAACATCGGCCCATGAAAACTTGACGCCTGTTAGGGGATTATTCCAGGAATGGTCAAAGATGCCATCTCAGTCATTTAGGTCGTACGTTCTTGACCCAGACATCGCCGGAAAGGTCTCCCAGAGCCGGAGTCAGCCGTCTTGGAAACAAAGCTCTACTACGTTGCAGTGAAGAGCTAGGTGGCGTTAAAGGGTGACATTTTTACCCTTTTAAGGGTTGTAAGTCACCGACCGAAGCACTCAGCGATGTGGGACAGGCACCAATGGAAAGCATTCAAAAAGGTCTATCACATATGTCTCCCCCCTGCAGGTGGACACCTTCTGGGGCAAACTCCGCAACGCAAGGTGTTATCGGGATAGCCTCGGGATTGTCTCGTAGTGCTCAGTCAGCCGATCGCATAGGTGGCATGCGGGTCTCTCTAAGTCAAAGGGTTAAAAAATAATGGGGTCCTAAAGTCATTCCAAAATACAATCTATTGAATTCCAGATTCTGGACTGTCTTCAGCAGGCCTCAAAAATGAATTTTTCAGTCCTTTTGGGGCCCTTCCTTTGGGCCACAGGGTCAAAAAAATAGACAAGTCATACGGGGGATACCAGGTTGATTCACCGCAAGTTTCAAGTCTCTAGCTTGTCAAACAGCCAAATACCAGCCAAAAAGACTCTATTTAGGACTAGGCCTAAATTTGGAATTTGTGACCTTTTGACCCTTAAAAAATGTAAAGGACGATAACACAGGAATGCAAGGGGCTAGGGACAAGGGGCCAAGTGTTCCCAACAGCCCTCAGGGAGCTTTATAACATATGTCAGAACCAGGTCTATAGCCTGCTCATGAGACGGAGAGAACAGGGTGGGGGAGGGGCAAATTAGCAACTTTTGAAGGGTGCGTCATAAAGTGACAAACGAGGCATCATCGGAAAGGGCCCGACAACCTGAGCAGATTGCATTGGAGCAGGTCTCTCTAAGTCAAAGGGTTGAAAAATAATGGGGTCCTAAAGTCATTCCAAAATACAATCTATTGAATTCCAGATTCTGGACTATCTACAGCAGGCCTCAGAAATGACTTTTTCAGTTCTTTTGGGGCACTTCCTTTGGGGCCACAGGGTCAAAAAAATAGACAAGTCATACGGGGGATACCAGGTTGATTCACCGCAAGTTTCAAGTCTGTAGCTTGTCAAACGGCCGAATACCAGCCAAAAAGACTCTATTTAGGACTAGGCCTAAATTTGGAATTTGTGACCTTTTGACCCTAAAATATAAAGGGCAATAACACAGGAATGCAAGGGGCTAGGAACAAGGGCCCAATTGTTCCCGACAGCCCTCGGGGAGCTTTATAACATATGTCAGAACCAAGTCCATAGTCACTTTTTTTAAGGGTCCGGCTCTGGTCTGACCACAAAACATCGGCCCATGAAAACTTGACGCCTGTTAGGGGATTATTCCAGGAAAGGTCAAAGATGCTATCTCAGTCATTTTAGGTCGTACGTTCTTGACCCAGACATCGCCGGAAAGGTCTCCCAGAGCCGGAGTCAGCCATCTTGGAAACAAAGCTCTACTATGTTGCAATGAAGAGCTAGGTGGCGTTAAAGGGTGAGATTTTTTACCCTTTTAAGGGTTATAATTTACCGACCGAAGCACTCAGCGATGTGGGACAGGCACCAATGGAAAGCATTCAAAAAGGTCTATAACATATGTCTCCCCCCTGCAGGTGGACGCCTTCTGGGGCAAACTCCGCAACGCAAGGTGTTATCGGGATAGCCTCGGGATTGTCTCATAGTGCTCAGTCAGCCGATCGCATCGGTGGCATGCGGGTCTCTCTAAGTCAAAGGGTTAAAAAATAATGGGGTCCTAAAGTTATTCCAGAATACAATCTATTGAATTCCAGATTCTGGACTGGGCCAGCCAAAAAGTCTCTATTTAGGACTAGGCACAATTTTGGAATTTGTGACCTTTTGACCCTTAAAATATAAAGGCCGATAACACAGGAATGCAAGGGGCTAGGGACAAGGGGCCAAGTGTTCCCGACAGCCCTCAGGGAGATTTATAACATATGTCAGAACCAGGTCCATGGGCTGCTCATGAGAGGGAGAGAACAGGGTGGGGGAGGGGCGAATTAGCAACTTTTGAAAGGTGCTTCATAAAGCGACAAACCAGGCATCATCGGAAAGGGCCCGACAACCTGAGCAGATTGCATTGGAGCAGGTCTCTGTAAGTCAAAGGGTTGAAAAATAATGGGGTCCTAAAGTCATTCCAAAATACAATCTATTGAATTCCAGATTCTGGACTATCTAGAGCAGGCCTCAAAAATGACTTTTTCAGTCCTTTTGGGGCCCTTCCTTTGGGGCCACAGGGTCAAAAAAATAGACAAGTCATACGGGGGATACCAGGTTGATTCACCGCAAGTTTCAAGTCTCTAGCTTGTCAAACGGCCGAATACCAGCCAAAAAGACTCTATTTAGGACTAGGCCCAAATTTGGAATTTGTGACCTTTTGACCCTAAATTATAAAGGGCAATAACACAGGAATGCAAGGGGCTAGGGACAAGGGCCCAATTGTTCCCGACAGCCCTCGGGGAGCTTTATAACATATGTCAAAACCAGGTCCATAGTCACTTTTTTTAAGGGTCCGGCTCTGGTCTGACCACAAAACATAGGCCCATGAAAACTTGACGCCTGTTAGGGGATTATTCCAGGAAAGGTCAAAGATGCTATCTCAGTCATTTTAGGTCGTACGTTCTTGACCCAGACATCGCCGGAAAGGTCTCCCAGAGCCGGAGTCAGCCGTCTTGGAAACAAAGCTCTACTACGTTGCAGTGAAGAGCTAGGTGGCGTTAAAGGGTGAAATTTTTTACCCTTTTAAGGGTTGTAAGTCACCGACCGAAGCACTCAGCGATGTGGGACAGGCACCAATGGAAAGCATTCAAAAAGGTCTATCACATATGTCTCCCCCCTGCAGGTGGACGCCTTCTGGGGCAAACTCCGCAACGCAAGGTGTTATCGGGATAGCCTCGGGATTGTCTCGTAGTGCTCAGTCAGCCGATCGCATCGGTGGCATGCAGGTCTCTCTAAGTCAAAGGGTTAAAAAATAATGGGGTCCTAAAGTCATTCCAAAATACAATCTATTGAATTCCAGATTTTCATCTATCTGAAAAAGTGACTTTTTCATCCCTTTTGGGGCCTTCCTTTGGGGCCACAGGGTCAAAAAAAAGGATAAGTCATACGGGGGATACCAGTTGCATTCAAACCAAGTTTCAAGTCTCTGGCTTGTCAAACACCGGAATACGAGCCAAAAAGACTTGATTATTGACTAGATGAGAATCTGGAAGTTGACCTATTGACCTTTCATACATAAACGGCGATAACACAGGAATGCAACGAGCTAGGGACATGGGCCCAACTAGTAAATAGTCAAACAGTGGTACTTGCTAAAGCTAATGCAGGTTTAGCTTTACCTTCCATGTATTGTCAAAAAAGAAAAAGGCACCGGTAATGGTACTCCTGGTTTACTGGGATGGGGTTCGATTCCCTGCGGTGTCCTGCTGATTGTTTGGCATATACATGAAAGAAATTCAATGTAGTGAATGTAGCCAAACCATCACCAATAAAGAAGGTAAACTCTGCTGAGTTCAATGACACCTTAGACAAGACACTAGGCCACAGAGTTAATTTTCTGTGAAAGGGGCCATGGCCGCATCATAGGGGACGGGGGGCTATGACTTTGAACCAATTATGGCATTTATATGTTGTCAGGGGCAGACTCTGATGAATCCTGAAAAGTTGCTTCCAAATTCTCACCTATTGTATTACTCATAGATGAAAATCTGGAATCTTTTCAAAGGCTCATATCTCAAAGGGTGTGTGAGGAATTGGGCTGATTCTAATGTGAAATGGAAGCGTAGAGATTGATGCATACAACACGGGTCACTGGAAGACTATAGGTACATGTACTGAGGAGTTATGAAGCCATGAGAGTGCTTCCAAATTCTCATCTATTGTATTGCTCATAGATGAAAATCTGGAATTATTTCAAAGGCTCTTATTTCAAATGGTGTGTGAGGAATCGGGCTGATTCTAATGTGAAATGGAAGCGTAGAGATTGATGCATACAACACGGGTCACTGGAAGACTATAGGTACATGTACTGAGGAGTTATGAAGCCATGAGAGTGCTTCCAAATTCTCATCTATTGTATTGCTCATAGATGAAAATCTGGAATTATTTCAAAGGCTCTTATTTCAAATGGTGTGTGAGGAATCGGGCTGATTCTAATGTGAAATGGAAGCGTAGAGATTGATGCATACAACACAGGTCACTGTAAGACTCTAGGTGCATGTACTGAGGAGTTATGAAGCCTTGAGAGTGCTTCCAAATTCTCATCTATTGTATGGCTCATAGATGAAAATCTGGAATTTTTTCAAAGGCTTATATTTCAAAGGCCGTTTAAGAAATCTGGCCAATACTAACGATGAACGAAAGCCTAGAAATTGATGCATACAACACAGGGTACTGTAAGACTCTAGGTGTATGTACTGAGGAGTTATGAAGCCTTGAGAGTGCTTCCAAATTCTCATCTATTGTATGGCTCATAGATGAAAATCTGGAATTTTTTCAAAGGCTCATCTTTCAAAGGCCGTTTAAGCAATCTGGCCAATACCAACGATGAACAAAAGCCTAGAGATTGATGCATACAACACAGGTCACTGTAAGACTCTAGGTGCATGTACTGAGGAGTTATGAAGCCTGGAGAGTGCTTCCAAATTCTCATCTATTGTATGGCTCATAGATGAAAATCTGGAATTATTTCAAAGGCTCTTATTTCAAAGGCTGTGTGAGGAATCGGGCTGATTCTAATGAAAAATGGAAGCCTAGAGATTGATGCATACAACACCGGTCACTGGAAGACTCTAGGTACATATACTGAGGAGTTTTGAAGTCTTGAAAGTGCTTCCAAAATTTGATCTATTGCATTGCTCATAAATGAAAATCTGGAATTTTTTCAAAGGCTCATATTTCAAGGGCCGTGTGAGGAATCAGGCTGATTCTAATGATAAACAAAAGCCTAGAGATTGATGCATACAACACAGGTCACTGGAAGACTATAGGTACATGTACTGAGGAGTTATGAAGATTTAGATTGCTTCCATATTCTCATCTATTGTAGGGCTCATAGATGAAAATCTGGAATTATTTCAAAGGCTCTTATTTCAAAGGGTGTGTGAGGAACCAGGCTGATTCTAATGGGAATGGAAGCCTAGAGATTGATGCACACAACACAGGTCACTGTAAGACTATAGGTACATGTACTGAGGAGTTATGAAGCCATGAGAGTGCTTCCAAATTCTCACCTATTGTATTACTCATAGATGAAAATCTGGAATCTTTTCAAAGGCTCATATCTCAAAGGGTGTGTGAGGAATCGGGCTGATTCTAATGTGAAATGGAACCGTAGAGATTGATGCATAAAACACGGGTCACTGGAAGACTATAGGTACATGTACTTTGGAGTTATAAAGATTTAGATTGCTTCCATATTCTCATCTATTGTAGGGCTCATAGATGAAAATCTGGAATTATTTCAAAGGCTCTTATTTCAAAGGCCGTTTGAGGAATCTGGCTAATTCTAATGATAAACGAAAGCCTAGACATTTATGCATACAACACAGGTCACTTTAAGACTATAGGTACATGTACTGAGGAGTTATGAAGCCATGAGAGTGCTTCCAAATTCTCATCTATTGTGTTGCTCATAGATGAAAATCTGGAATTATTTCAAAGGCTGTTATTTCAAAGGGTGTGTAAGGAATTGGGCTGATTCTAATGTGAAATGGAAGCCTAGAGATTGATGCATACAGCAGATTTCAAAGTAAGACTCCAGGTACATGTACTGAGGAATTATGAAGCCATGAGAGTGCTTCCAAATTCTCATCTATTGTATTGCTCATAGATGAAAATCTGGAATTATTTCAAAGGCTCTTATTTCAAAGGGTGTGTAAGGAATTGGGCTGATTCTAATGTGAAATGGAAGCCTAGAGATTGATGCATACAGCAGATTTCAAAGTAAGACTCCAGGTACATGTACTGAGGAATTATGAAGATTTAGATTGCTTCCATATTCTCATCTATTGTATTGCTCATAGATGAAAATCTGGAATTATTTCGAAGGCTCTTATTTCAAAGGGTGTGTGAGGAATTGGGCTGATTCTAATGTGAAATGGAAGCCTAGAGATTGATGCGTACAACACAGGTCACTGTAAGACCATAGGTACATGTACTGAGGAGATATGAAGCCATGAGAGTGCTTCCAAATTCTCATCTATTGTATTGCTCATAGATGGAAATCTGGATAAAATTTCAAAGGCTCATATCTGAAAGGTGTAAGAGGAATCGGGCGATTCTAATGTGAAATGGAAGCGTAGAGATTGATGCGTACAACACAGGTCACTGGAAGACTATAGGTACATGTACTGAGGAGATATGAAGATTTAGATTGCTTCCATATTCTCATCTATTGTATTACTCATAGATTAAAATCTGGAATCTTTTCAAAGGCTCATATTTCAAAGGCCGTTTGAGGAATCTGGCTAATTCTAATGATAAACAAAAGCCTAGACATTTATGCATACAACACAGGTCACTGTATGACTATAGGTACATGTACTGAGGAGTTATGAAGCCATGAGAGTGCTTCCAAATTCTCATCTATTGTATTGCTCATAGATGGAAATCTGGAATTATTTCAATGGTTCTTATTTCAAAGGGTGTGTAAGGAATTGGGCTGATTCTAATGTGAAATGGAAGCGTAGAGATTGATGCATACAGCAGATTTCAAAGTAAGACTCCAGGTACATGTACTGAGGAGTTATGAAGATTTAGATTGCTTCCATATTCTCATCTATTGTATTGCTCATAGATGAAAATCTGGAATTATTTCAAAGGCTCATATCTCAAAGGGTGTGTGAGGAATCGGGCGATTCTAATGTGAAATGGAAGCGTAGAGATTGATGTATACAACACGGGTCACTGTAAGACTATAGGTACATGTACTGAGGAATTATGAAGCCATGAGAGTGCTTCCAAATTCTCATCTATTGTATTCCTCATAGATGAAAATCTGGAATTATTTCAAAGGCTCTTATTTCAAAGGCTCTTATTTCAAAGGGTGTGTGAGGAATCGGGCTGATTCTAATGAAAAATGGAAGCCTAGATACAACCCTAACCCATACAACATGGAATGGAGAGTGCTTTCCATTTTTGTTGCAATCATCAGCAATCAGCAATGTGGGACGGGCACCAATGGAAAGCATTTAAAAAGTTATATCACATTGTATTGAAATCATTGACATCGGATAAGATATGGGCACGTGAGAGGCCATTAAAGTGTAAAATTAATAAATATATGTGAATATGGAATACTTCCATTTTCTCATCTATTACGTCAAGCGCCCTCTGGTGGATGGTCAAATATTGCATGGTGAGTAATCCTTATGAAATTAGTATCAAAATGTGCGCAAAATTATTACAAATTCAGCTGTGCAAGAATGAAAGCTCTATGTCATTCAAGGAATTTTAAAAAGTCAATTAAGTGAAATTCCAGAAAGTGAACGGAGGCCATTTTGGGGCCCAGGAGGCCCAGACGAACATGCCAGTATCAGTCCCGTTGTTCTACGACCTTCTGTTAAAATGTGGAAGAGGTTAGGGTTGACCCTAATTAGGGTTAGGGTTAGGGGTTAGGGTTAGGGTTAGGGGTTAGGGTTAGGGTTAGGGTTAGGGTTAGGGTTAGGGGTTAGGGTTAGGGTTAGGGTTAGGGTTAGGGTTAGGGGGTTAGGGTTAGGTTAGGGTTAGGGTTAGGGTTAGGGGTTAGGATAGGGGGTAAACACCACGTCTTGACGAAAAAAATTGAATAGACAAAAAACGAAAGGAGATAGAGGGATGAAACCAAGCTCCGCCTCCCCATTTTGGGGGTCTCTGGACACGCCAGAAGTGTCCGCTTGTCTCTACGACTTACGGTTCTCGAGATATGAAAAAATTGTCAAAATTTGACGAAAAGAAAGTTCATAAGTCCTCGTAGGAAGGTCGCAGCCAGCTCAAACTTGGTTCTTTTTAATCCTCTCCTCAAGCCGGATTCTTAGACACCCAACATGGGGTTAGGGTTAGGGTTAGGGTTAGGGTTAGGGTTAGGGGTTAGGGTTAGGGTTAGGGTTAGGGTTAGGGGTTAGGGTTAGGGTTAGGGTTAGGGTTAGGGGGTTAGGGTTAGGGGGTTAGGGTTAGGGGTTAGGGATAGGGTTAGGGTTAGGGGTAGGGTTAGGGTTAGGGGTTAGGGGTAGGGTTAGGGTTAGGGTTAGGGGTAAGGGTAGGGCTAGGGGTTAGGGTTAGGGTCAGGGTTAGGGTTAGGGTTAGGGTTAGGGGTTAGGGTAGGGAGTTACGGTTAGGGTTAGGGTTCAGGGTGTTAAGGTTAGGGTTAGGGGTTAGGGTTAGGCTTAGGGGTAGGGGGGTTAGGGTTGGGGTTAGGGGGTTAGGGTTAGGGCTAGGGGTTAGGGTTAGGGGTAGGGTTAGGGTTAGGGGGTTAGGGGGTTAGGGTTAGGGCTAGGGTTAGGGTTAGGGGTTAGGGGTTAGGGTTAGGGTTAGGGTTAGGGTTTTCAGAAAATGACTTAACCAGAGAAACACTATTCGGGCCATTACATGACCCCCAACAGCCGATGTGGCTGTAGAGCTCTGGAAATACTGCACTGGTTTTCTCCTGCATTTTTACAGTGCTTCAAGAGTTTGTGTGTTCTTGCAAAGGGGGCCAATCCAGTCACTGTTTCTACTGTTATTCTTTTGTTATCTTTTGTTAATTTTTTTGGGCCAATGCCTACTGTGTTTACACTTAGCTAAACTATAGGCATCTAGACGGTGTCAGCTCTGTGTTTCGTATTGTTAGTGCAGGTTGCTCTCCTCCTCCTTTGTATATCCACAGCTTGAACCGTACAAGGCTTGGTGCTCATTGACACACTGCCTCCTCATGGTAAGATTGCATTGGGTGGTGTAGTGGTGTGTATGACTGAAGCAGGATTAAAGTTTATACTTTTGCGTGCGTGTTGGCTACGATCTCTTTAGATTAGCAGGGATGGCATGTGTATGCACGTCGGAAGTGTGTGTAGGGGATTAGCTTCGGAGCAAAGTACCGACTCTAGACGCATAGTGGTAGAAACAAAGTGTTTCCCCTTTGCTTTCTGATCATGGTTGGACATATGTAGTAGGAAAAATGAACCATTTCCATAATTTCATGTTGTCATTGGAGAAGGAGAATCCACAAATAAGTTGGGGGAAATGCAATGCTACCAAGCCACGGTCAAGGGGACCATTCACAATAGCTGCGGTCCGTGTAGTTACATTGTTTAAGAGGTGCATATCAGGTTTGGCTGACATGCACCTCTCCAAAAATGATCTTAAATAGATTTAATGAAACCAACACTTCATGAAGAGACATTTATTAGATCAGTAGAATACATCACCACCATCATCATCTTCATCATCATCATCATGCCAAAAAGCAGCAGCAGCAGCAGCAGCACTTCATTTCCTCACTTTCACTGTATATCCAAGACAGATGTGAGTTACTCTATATTTTCTCTTTGTAATAATGATCTTATCATTAGCCCATTTCTACTGAAAGTTCCACAACTCTGGTGTTGAACTTGTCTTGTTAGCCTTAAATTGCTTCCCAAGGGACAACTCCAGCTGTTTCTTATCATCCATCATGGCTTCCAAAAACAGATGAGGTTTGCAAACACTCACTACACAAGGTCATTGGACATACTGATGTGTTGCAATGTTCAACTGACATTGTTCAATGTTGTTCATTGTCAGTTCAGATCTGGGGACATATTAATCCACCGTGAGACCCTGTTTAGATCTTGTTTATATTTTGTGAGATCTTGTTTAGATCTTGGGTATATTTTCTTTATGAATACCTACCTCAGGAATGATCAATTATTCAGAGTCCTAACAGAAATAGTAAGTACATCTTTGAAATAGTTAATATTGTGTACTGCTTACCAAACAACAGAATAACGGTGACAACACCAGACCAGTATATCATTACTAAAGCGAAACAGGAACACTATTGTATTCACATGCACTAGTACACAGTGTCATACTTGTCGAACATAGACCATATTATTTACATTTACACAATGTTCACAGCTACATTCCAGGTTTGTGGTTTTGTGTGTGCATTTAATAACAAAGGATTGTTGTAATTGGAAAAACTAGAGTTTGTAATTTCACATGCAGTGAAATAAGGTTGTTACACAGCGCTGCCTGTAAAGAACATGAACATGAGGCAATGAATCTGGCAGAAAAAAATACAGTAAGGACACTGGATTATTGCTCAGTGCATCTGATATGTAATGCATGTAATATTGACCAATATTGATAAATAACATCCAGTCTTACTACAGTATTTGTGATAATAAAGTTATTTTAAGAGATTGGTCCTGTCAGATTAATTAAACCAAAGCCTGCACATATTTTCACAATATACATAATTGTATATCAATAAATACACATATAGTAGAAACAAAGTGTATGCAAATCAAATGAACAGGGAAGAGAACTCAGTATGAGATTTCATGCACTGAGATGATGCCGTTGGCAAACATCCCTTCTGTCTAAAGTGACAGTCAATGACTGTTGAAACTGAAAGGAGTCTGATGATTAAAACAAAAAATGATGAACAGAACAGAATAACAAAACCTGACTTTGTTTGGGAAGCTTATGTAGGGCATGGACACACAGGCTAGTATACAATCTTCCTGTATACAACTGCTTTCCAATGACTTGTTCTTAAATAAATGTTAAATACAACTGCAATCCATTCCCTTTAGTATGAGGAGACGCCATAGAATACAGTATTTACACATCTTAGCTACATAGTTGTATTTGTTGACAAATGGTGACCTCTCCTCCCATTTTCTTGCAGTGCTTGGGCATTTTTTCTTTCTCATGTTGAATGATTTATCCATCTATAATACCAAAACTGACTGAACATCCAAAGAACATATGTGCTTTCCATGAGCTTCACTTATTTTGTGCTTATAACTGCACTGCAAGTCCATTTACTCTCAGTTTTTTTTAATACAATCACACCTCCTCTTCTTTCATATTTGTGAAGTAAAAAAAGAAATGATCATATACTTGTTTCACACTGAAAAAGACACATAACTTGCATGCCATGAGACAATGCCATTGACATCTCAATGTGAAGTCTGTGATATCTGTATGGATGGGTAAATGTATCCAGTTATTGTGCCGGTTGACACTGTCCCTCTGCAGTGTTCAGGCCACATAGGCCAGCTGAGATAATATGCTTGAATGGTCTGGCGTGATACAACATCCTGTTTCCTGCTGTCCTCTGTACTGTCGTACTGTAAACATGGCTGCCCACGCACAGAACACACCAGCTGGCAGATCAGGCCAGTATTACCTTTAGTTCCAGTTTAACTTTTCTATCCAGTCTTTGTGGATGATGTCTGTTTCTCAGAGTCAAGGAGAAAAGTGGGTAGGTTAATCAGGGTTACAGAATGAGGTTGTGTTTGCAAGTTTGGGTGTTAAAAGTCAAGGTTTATAAGTCAGACACTGCGGGGAGCCCTCTCTAGTTCATGGGTCCTGCGGTTGCGTCCCTTCTGCCTCTCTTGCAGGTGTTTCCACTTAGCTGCCAGCCCTTGAGCATGCATGTGGGTGCGAGGGTTCACAACCTTCTGCTGCTGCTGGTGTATTTGTACTTGCTGTACCAGGTGAGCTTTTTGTCTCCTGTGCTTTCTCTCCCTTTTCCATACCTGCTCACAGAACTCATCCACACTGTTGAGAGTCGGGTGATTGACCAAAGAGAGAAAGTCTCTGTACCACAGCTTTTGATTGGGAGTTTCTTGAGGTGGGGGAAGATCCGATGCGGGGACGCTGAGTGCGGCCTCTTCATCGCGATGTAGCAGATCCTCCAGGCGCTCGCTGTCAATGACCTCTAAGGTCACTTTCAGAAGCATCTGCATGAAGCCATGCTCCACCGCCTGGCACAGATACATCCCAGAATCCTTCTTGTTAAGTGTCCTAATCAGTAGGCCCTGGTCTGTGCGGATAAAACGTTCTTCCGATTTGATCTACAGAATGACAGAGACAGAGTCAAAGACAAAGCGATAAAGCCAGACTTATATGACATTCACCATTTCCCAAAAAATCTAATTAGCTGTGTGTCAAGGCTGTTTTGATTAAACAACATTTATTTCACTTGAATCAACCATGGCATTAAATCTTAATTAATATGAATAAATAATATGATACTGTATTATCTAAAAACAATCATTATTACTATCATTATGTATCTGGTCTGCAGACAGATTTGTATATGAGTCTTTTTCAACAAAATAGATGAAGTGTGTGCTGAGGTAGTTCCAACCTCTTGCTTGTGGTCATCAGTAGAGCGTTGATATTGCCAATATGTCAGAGCTCTCTGGGACTTGGGACTGCACTCAAGGAAAGTACTGCTGTTCTCCACACCATACACAGTTTTATCCACGAGAGTCGTCTGCCCACTTAGTTCATCTAGATGAAAAATAAGAATATATTAGTCACCCAAGTTCATCCATCCATCCATCCATCTTCATCCGCTTATCCGGTATCGGGTCGCGGGGGCAGCAGCTCCAGTAGGGGACCCCAAACTTCCCTTTCCCGAGCCACATCAACCAGCTCCGACTGGGGGATCCCGAGGCGTTCCCAGGCCAGGTTGGAGATATAATCTCTCCACCTAGTCCTGGGTCTTCCCCGAGGCCTCCTCCCAGCTGGACGTGCCTGGAACACCTCCCTAGGGAGGCGCCCAGGAGGCATCCTTACCAGATGCCCGAACCACCTCAACTGGCTCCTTTCGACGCGAAGGAGCAGTGGCTCTACTCCGAGCTCCTCTCGGATGACTGAGCTTCTCACCCTATCTCTAAGGGAGACGCCAGCCACCCTCCTGAGGAAACCCATTTCGGCCGCTTGTACCCTGGATCTCGTTCTTTCGGTCATGACCCAGCCTTCATGACCATAGGTGAGGGTAGGAACGAAAATTGCCCGGTAGATCGAGAGCTTTGCCTTCTGGCTCAGCTCTCTTTTCGTCACAACGGTGCGATAAATGGAATGTAATACCGCACCGGCTGCTCCGATTCTCCGACCAATCTCACGCTCCATAGTCCCCTCACTCGCGAACAAGACCCCAAGGTACTTAAACTCCTTCACTTGGGGTAAGGACTCACTCCCTTATTTATATTAATAAGTTAGTTAAAGGAAATGTGCACGTTGTTTGTGCAGATATTGGTTGTGATGATGGATACATGTTATGTTCTACTGCCAGCTTTTGTGATTATTAGTGATTTTCTGTATGATATTATCCCTGCTATTCTGCTTTTCTTTGACAGAAATGTAAAAAAACATTGTTTTCTAACTACTGCCTGAGGTAGGATCCTGTTTTTTTCAGAATTTTTTCAGTGACTGCATTATACATTATTTATTTCAAATCTCTTGTCCCTTTCTTCTAGTATATATTATATTATTATAGTATTATATAGTCAAATAGGTGTAATACTATTCAGTCAGGGAGATTACACTGTATGGACAGTTTTTTTCTGATTGGTCTCCTGATCCTTGTTGTAAATGTTTGTCCTTTCTTTATAGAGTCCTGTAGTTGGGTAAAATGTATAATCAAAAGTGTTATACTACTAGTGAATGGGTAGCAACAGGTTACAGTATTTTTTGTGTGTCTGAATCACTCCTTCATAGAAGCTTTCAATAACTGTTCCTTTCTTTGTTCTTTACACTAAATGAAATACATATAATCACAGTCTATTATACACAAGTGTTAGTCTTGCTTTTGGACTAAGACCACTAACAGGGCAGTATAGTGAAGGGTTTGACATCAGACAGGAGGCTTGGAGGAATCCTGACCATGTTAATTAGAAGCTTCACATGGACTGACTCTAATCTTCACACCACCAGAGACACATAAAACACACACATTCAACTGGCTTCTCTACGGTTCACATCGCTACTGGAAAGGCCAACAGCAGCGTTGGGATCATTTTTATGTTCAAAGAAAAATAAATCCTTAAAACAAAAGCTCTCCTCAATTTATAATTTGGAAATACAATAAAAATCCCATATGGTATTAGTCAAATTAATTATGTCTGTACTGAAACCAACGTTAAATTATCTTATTACACATTGCCCTTATTTTACCATAGTTAGTAAAATAATGTTTTTTTCTTTATGTACCATGGTGTTGCAGATCTGAGCATTGTGTGAGTGGGTCTCCATTTCTGATATCTTGCCTCCTTGTTCTCCTGCAGAAACACAAATATAAACACTTTAATGAGTCAGCAGATACACTGGCTTCTTTGTACTGCATGTGTGTGTGTGTGTGTGTGTGTGTGTGTATATCTGTGAGAGGAAGAACAACTGTTTGCAGGGAGTTTGTGTGTGTGTAGGTGCATGTTTGAATGGTGTTTTGATGTGCAGCAATAGTAGAAGCCAACACAAATAAGTAAACCAACAGCAGGCAGCCCATAGCAGCGTAGAAAAGCTTTAATTATAGGGCTGTATGACAGAGGAATTCTAACCTAATCAATCATTTCAGCTTGTTGTCTCACTGGGTTGCAAGAGATGGAGTTTCAGGTACGATGTGAAACATAACCCTCAGGTTATTTTCTGTAAACAATAAATGAAGAAGCTATGGAGACACCAAAAACAAATTGGTAACTTCTTCCCCCTCTTCTTACTATTGTTCTAACCCCAACACTATTAATTGGATGTAAGAGTTTGTTCTGGCTGTGTTATGTTTAAAGGTAGGACTCTGGAGTCCAACTAACAACCTGAACAGGACACTGTGCAGCTAAGCATTCAAATCAATAAGCCCCATGGAGCTATGAGTGGGAGGCTGCACACAGAGCACCACAGGTACACACATACATGAACACATACAGATCAGTCCATCACTCCAACCTTGCTAACACCAAACCTCTAAAACCGCCCTCACCCCAGGTTCACCCAGACAGCCTCCAGACATCACAGACGTTGGGTCTCATTTACAGTAAACACATGAGGCAGGTTATATTTCTAGCTCTCTGGTAGAAACACGACCCTCTACCTTTAGGGGCTTTTGGCAAATATACAAAGCCTGCACTATGAATGTGCCCAAGCTCCAGCCCTGCATTGCAGTCTGACTGCATATGTCCTCAATCACTGCGTTAAAAGCCTGGTATATAATCCGGTTTTACTCCTGAAAAAACATTCCTAATTCCTAAACAAGCATGATTAAACATGTGTTGTACATTGTACATGTTCAAATCTAAAGCAGGTTGATCTTATGCAATACACAAACACACCTCTCTTCACATCCGAATTGTGCTACTTGCATCGGTTTCAGTTTCAAGAATGTCCTGATTATCCAAAGAATGCATCAAATCCAATGTGTAAACATAAGTTTGTGTGTTAAATTACCTGCTGTTGATTGGAAGTATTATATTGCATTTGAGCCAAACTTCAAAAATACCAGCTCAGTGTTTTGAAGCGCTAATTAGTTGCTGTGTACAAGGTGTCAGACAGCTTGTAAAACACAATGGCAGGGTGACGACATGACATGAATGTGTAAGTATATATTCAGTACCTCTTAGCCATGGGAAAGTATCTGGAGCACTCAGTGCCGTCCCATGCACAGTAAGGGTCCCTTGCCAGGCAACATTCAGCACAAGCCTTCCCATAAACCTCACACCGGTGCAAAGGCATCTGGGACACACCAATGTCTGAGCCCAGATACAGTTGTTGCTGTGAGGGTAAAAAAGAGAAAGACTTAATTTCAAAATCTGATATTTTATATTTAGGTTTTACATTTGGAAGAGCGGCACTTTCAGTAATACGCTTAGCTTGTGTGGTTCAATGAAGCGAAAATACAAGTCAGGAATGTGAACAGACCATCTTATTACAGGTGCTCAGCACCCTCCTACCTGTCAATTACATGTCTCATTTTGTCTCTCCCTGCCATTTAAGTTGACGTGCTAACTGTTGCTGAAAAGCCAACAATTGAGATCTGTGTGCCTTAAAGTGTTTCATCTCAAAGTGTTCTAAACAACTGCTTCTTTGTTCTGTGTTTAAGGGAGGTGGTTCATCTTTCAGGAAACGCTCTCACTCTCTAAGAGACAGGTTTTTCAGACACATGCAAAAACAATATAATAAAAATAATATTTTCATATTTCCCTAATCCAATCCGAAGGCTTATCTCCAGCCTTCCCTGAACTCAGTTACTGAGGTCATCTTTCTTTTCAGACTTATCTTGATACAAGCTTGAGATCTCCTTGTTGGCTAAAGTCCTTTGATCTGCTCCTCCTTTGATGTGTTGCTATAGTTTCTTTATAGATGCATTAAGAACTACAATGAATACCTGTTTTGTTGACAGTTCCATTGCTGTAATGGCTGTTGGCTCCTGCACAAATAA
Source organism: Etheostoma spectabile (assembly GCF_008692095.1). Classification (NCBI taxonomy): domain Eukaryota; kingdom Metazoa; phylum Chordata; class Actinopteri; order Perciformes; family Percidae; genus Etheostoma; species Etheostoma spectabile. Next base: position 8,920 of record NW_022604501.1, on the reverse strand, counting down.
TAAATGACACATCAACAAATTTATCAGACAACACTTGCAGATTCTTCAGTTGTCCTTTAACTTTTAAGTGATGAGAGAATGTCTTACTCTGAAGACAGTCATTTCTTCCAATAGGACTTCCTCCAGGTCGTGCCAGGAGCCTCTGGGGATGGATACGACTTTCAGTATCGTCCCCATGTCTAGCAGACAAAGGAAGCAAACATGCCTTGAGTGATCTATTTCAATTGGGCAATAAATCAGGTTAGTTTACAGTATACATGTATGCAAATGTAAATATAGGTGCATACCTGTGCCTATGAACATGACATCATACTGGCCATCTTCTGCTTCTACTTTGTCCACCACTATCTGGGTGAACTGGTAGTCCACATCTGTTTTGATTATGATTGGTCGATTGTTAATGGGGTAGACAGAGTTAAACATGGCTGGGTGGCTTCTGGCAAAGGTTACGACTTCATCAGGAAGGTCCTTGGTTGTATCAAATCCGCCAAATGTTTTGCTTGGGCACTGTGAAGAAAATAGTTCATAGTTATAACAATTACAGTAGGACATGATTGAAAATTAATTGTCAAGATCAGATCAGAACACACTGACATCCCAGTTAAGCGTGTACTCACTGTGCCGGGCCGTGGGTAAGGAACACGTCCCTGGAAGGGCACCCACTGATAGTTGGGTCCATCTCTATGAGCGTAAGGACCCAGGAACACTCTCCTAATGTCTGTCATGCTGTACATACACACAGCTGAACCTTTGAAGATGTTGCTAAGGGGCAGTAAAATGAGTCAGTTAAGGAAAGGTCAGGTTCTCGTTGAAAACACAAATCATGCAATCCGTAATGATGATGACCAAAACTATTTCCAAGTCAGCCACAGTACCTGGAAGTGGTAAATACTGCATAGATGATCGGGCTCTTAGGATCCTTCGTGCTCATGAGAAAAACATCCTCTGAAAGCCAAAGAGAGTGCACTATCTATTACAGAAATATTCTTCAATGAAAATAAAGCATTTCATCTTCAGGAAATAATGCATGAAACACGTTTCAAGGTGTGGAGCATTCACTTACGTAGTTCATCAAAGTGTGTGTCAATTCCATTACTGCCAGGCACAGAGCAAATAAGTCGAGCCTTCAAGAAAGTGGTCCACTTATTTACCAGACTCCTGTGGCCTCCCAGGTCATTCTGTTGGACAGATAAAAAAAAGCGTAAGCTTGCATTGCCTATTTCCATACTGCTGAGCTGTGAATGTATGACTCACTACCTCTGGTTGAATTTGGTGTGGCTGCATATACAGCATGATAATTGCCTACTCTGTTCAATTTATGTTCTTAATTATCTCCCTTCATTGATGGTGAAAAATCTAATATATAAAACTTTACACTTGTAAGGCAAGGCAAGGCAGCCTTATTTTTATAGTACAATTCAGCAACATCAGACATCATCCTCATGATAAATAATGGATTTTTCTAAATGGTGTGTTTTCTAAATGCTGTGCGAATGTGAAGAAATATGACTCTCTCTAAAGTTCTATGTTCCAGTACACACCCTAATAATATATGTCTGTGTGCCTCACAGTTAAGTGTTTGTTTTCCCGAACATGGCACACAAACAGAGGCAAAAAGTGCTGGCTCATAAAAACTAATCCCACTTAGTGTTGATTTATGACAGTAAATTAGAATATGTCCAAATTTGCATTGGGCCAAATTAATAGCACATCTTGCATAATGGATGGCTTGTCTTTTGTTGAGCATAGCAGATTCCTGACATACTGGGTAATCAGGCTGTTATGACAGAGTCACGATATGCAGCTAAATGGGAGGTTGAGACTGGACATTATTCGCTGATCTAGAGTCAGCCTGGTGGATTCCGGCTTTATAAATAAAAATAGGATTTGGAACGTTAAAGCTGATAGAAGGCCAGTGATTTAACATAACCATCCCCTGGAGCCAAAGGGTGTAGCAGACCCAATCAGTGCCAAAGCCTGGCATTACGATAACAGCGCAGGCCTTGACAGCGCCTTTGCCTCTCAGGTTCTGGTGACATTTAACATTTTGCTCAGGTTTCTGTCTTCAGGGGCTAATTGTACCACACACAACAAAGCCCACTCTTCTCCAGGCTAAAAATAATCACAGATAACAGCCGCTGAAACCTGCCATTATGAAAGCCACTCAGACACCCGTCAAGTGTTTTTCCAGATACAGAAGCTATTTCACATGTCCATGTGAGAGTGCGTGCGCCTTTGTCTCTCTCCTTTGTGTGCATCTGAATTTTTCTCCGTGAGAGCCATCTTGCATGAGTGTGTGTATAAATGGACATGTGGTTTGTGTGTGTTGATGTGTGTGTGCATACTTTGCAGAGCTGTCCGATGCGAGCATGTGTGGCCTTCCCAGCGTGCTCGCCATCTAAAGCGTTCTCTTTGAAGAGCAAGTAGATTTTGTCATCTTCTGGTTGTCACTCTCTGGAATCAGATGAACACCAACAAACCTGGGATCTGCAAAACATAGAGAGAGACACACAAACATCAAACAGACAGGATAGAAAACACAAGAGCACTGGACAAGGACAGCAAAGTGTATCCCTTCATTTAAAGTGGCTTTGTCATGTTGAGCCTGTTAAGTAATAACACAAGTTAATATTGAATTCTAAACTCCACAGGCAGCCATTGGAGAAAAGCCCACTTGAGTAATGTACTCCTTGCTCTTTGTTAAAAAAAAGGTTGCAGCAAAGCTACACCTCTTTGGCTGAACAAGAAGAATGAATTCATTTCTCAGTCCTTTTAAAAGATAGAATATGTTTCTTGATATAAACAGACACACAAACAGAGACAAGGGTAAATCAATACTCAGAGACCACTGCAGGGTTGACAATAACAAGGACCTCTGTTTTATCTATCTGTCTGTCTGTCCATAGTGCAATAGTGCATAGTGCAGGCAATCCTTTAGGTATTTTGTTTGCTGATAAAAAGAACACCATGTTTAATATACAAGTGCAGCTGAGTGTCATCCACTTAAAAGTGGAAAGCTATTTTAAAACTACTAATTAACAGGCCTGACAGCAATATATAAATAGAAAATAAAAGAGGCAATCCCTAGGTCAGAACTGAGCATCAGACTTGACATCACCAACCGACAGTGGAAATGTTCAGCATAGTAAATGTAAAGACTTACTGACTAACAGACAAAGTGAAGGACCCCAAAAGTATTACGTATTTGAAACTGCTTATGAATACGATTATACTTGGACAGGTATTTTCCTATTCGCTCTCACCATTAAGCCACCGAGAATCATGTTGCTCCGTCCTGATTGGGTGATGCTTTCCAAGAGTGCGAAAGATGGCAAAGTCCCGCCCCATGAAGTCAGCTGATGTCCCAGCGTACAGTTCTCCATCTGATAGTAGAAGAATGAAGCATGCTAGTTTAGTAACACCAGATGATGAAACAATCCGAGGTGATTCCCCCCTGTGATGCAGGTGTAAAAATCTGAGAAAGTGTTCAGGGACTTAGCAGTACAGGTGGACACAGAGTTCTTGGAGAACAATGACAGTGATGGATGTGATGAACATCAGGAGTGTGAAATTGACATTAACACAGTAGGCAGGGCTGAGAAGGGAAGCACGGAAGGGTGAACGCATGGAGTGACACACAAGGAGGGACAGGACAGAGGTGTGAGACTGGGGGAGTACATAATAATGCTGGTGAGAGCGGAGAGAGAAAGGGAAGAGGAGATGAGGGGTGATGGGCTGGAAAATGGCCATCTGCTAGATTAAACAATGTGATATAACACAATGTGACTGGCAATAATTGGGGGTAGAGAGGGAAGATGCTCACATAGTCCTGCTTTATTTGCCAACAGTGGGGATTCAGTGCAAATAAAGCTCAATATAGTGGCATCCGCTATGCACGCCCAGAATTTAAAGGAGGTAAATTCAGATTGAAATAGAGTTTACAGTCCTGCCAATGAGGGTTTCCAGTGTGTATATACAAACTACAGAGCAGATCCGTTGTAATGAATGACAGATATGCCCTGTTCTGTTATTCACATTTTATACCCTATGTGTCTGCTGAAATGAAAGAGCAAGGCAGAGGGTGTTTTCAGGACTCCCATATTTTTATATGACCTGGCTGTAACACCCAGAAAAACAGCACAGTGTGTCGGTTAACTCACCAATTAACATGGAGGCAGTGAGCAACTTGGGGTCGTAGGGACTCTTCCCTCGGCCATTTTCTATGAGAGGCTCCAGTCGGAACACACTGTCCTGGACATGAAGAGACAGAAAGTTACAGACAGGCGTTTTAAACAGGCAAATTAATAGTTAATTAACGGAGCAGATAAAGAATACATTATGTGACATTGCCATACAGTGTAAAAAAACACGTTTTAAAAGGACAAATCTGAGGTATTGGAGAGACTTAGGTTTGGAGTCAAGGATTTGGAATGAAAACAATAAATCTCATCGCTCTCTGTGACTTGGTGACCTCTACAATCATAGGAAAGCCATTAGATGAAATACATTTCTTATGATCCCTATACAGTAGATGGCTTTTCTCAGAGATATTTCCTGCATTTAATTGTCTCTAAATAGCCGTCTAATGAATAGGAAACGCACATTTATAAGCCTGACTCAGAGACATTGGAGGAGAAGAGAGCAATTTCCTTCGCTCCTACTGGAATGAACACACACATACACATTAAGCAGTTCCACATTAGAGTGATGAATTGGAAATCTTGCAGACTTTGAAACCCTATGTGTAATTTTCCACCTCATTTTGCTGAATGAAACCATTTTATGTACTTCATACGAATCAGAATATACTTATACTATACACCGGACTACACATGGTCCTTTACAACTTTAAATATTTAATTTTATTATGATATAAAGCCCGTTTTGGTTTTTATATACTGTAATGCTAACATGCATTACATCGTGTAGACAATGTAATGTGAGCCTGTACCTCTGTTTTCTTGCCCACCTCCAGGTAGGAGCACACAGGGTGGAAGGCTCCTGTCCCACACACATAGAGATGGGTCTGGTTGAACGGCTGCAACACCTTGATGAAATTTGAGCACTCCCTCTGATTGATCAGAGACAGAGAACAGAAAGCAGGATGAATAATCAACTTTTGACACAAAACTATATTCCAGTGAAGTCAGAATTTTTACAGTCTTTAGTTCCACCGCAGCTTGTTGTGTTAGCAAAAAGTGGTGAAACAGCTGGATAAATGAACAGGTCAGACCTCACTAAGAGCCCTGGTGCCGAGGAAAATTCACGACTTAAATAGAGAAATCTGTAATGATAACAGAGCAAAGCTTACTGTAATGTCCTGTAATCCCCCAGAAAATGGACTATACAACTCTAGCACTGTGCTGAATAATAAATCTGGAAATAATATTATGACCAAACTAAGCTTTATTATCCATGACTCTGTATTTGTTTCACTTCATCTTCATACAGTACAGCACTCCCACCCCAGCTCCACCCGGACACACATGCTACAGTCTTTCTCTCTGAACTCAATGATGTCTTTCACTGCTGGCTTCAGATATTTTATGCACATGAGCTGTGTAATTTACCATGGAATAATTGTGAAAGCCATACAGGAGGGATTTAGACTATAGAAAAACAAAAGAGGCGGTAGACAAAAGTCAACCATATAATCCACTGGATACCAATCAAAGTAATGGAGGCCAACATTGGCTTACTGTTATTCTGTCATTAGAGTATACAAAAGTGATGTTCTTCTACTGGGACCTTCTGTCAGTTTGTTTTATGATTATGATCATTGTAGGAAACATTTATCACAAGTGTTTTTCTGGATTGTAATGTGTGTGTGTGTGTGTGTGTGTGTGTGTGTATGTGTGTGCGTGCGTGTATTTGTGTGCGTGTGCATGTGTGGCACATCAGGCATCTGTTTATGTTGTATGCATTGCTATGTTGCCATTTGGCTTATTTCCTTGTACTTTAGCAGTACATGCCTGAGCAGACCTGACCTCAAATAAACTGAATGTGTCATCACATATTAAAAATAGAGAGAAAAACAGAATAGCACGACACATAATGCATGACTGGCTTACTAGGTCATCAGCAGATAGCACCCTCTGTTTGCGTAAGCTTTTGTTGTCATTTAAGCAGCTGTCTTTGGATTTACATGGCCTATGGTGAATGGGCCTAGTGATGAGCATTGTTACAGGCAAAAGAAATAACACGTGACTATGCATGATGTCTTTGCACTGTGGTACCTGTCATACCTCTGAATATTTAGCATGCTGATACAGACTGATGACTTAAACCATGCCTGAGTGTCCAACATACCTTACATTGGCAGGTATGTAATGAATAGTAAATAGTATGCAGATATCTTTAAAAACACAATCCCACTTACAATCTAATCACAAATGTTATCCACATGGCTTTTACAAAAATGTCTTGGATTTGGTTTTAGATTTTGTGCAGATGAAAGTAAGCTCACACATCAGGCATATGGAACTTTGTTAATCTGCAGCATGAAGCACAAAATATGATTATTGCACCTAACCAGAAAATATTTTCCCTTCTACTACTTTTAAGTTCGCAATTTAAATGTGGACATTGACTTTGGTTAGGCTATGCAATAGCTACAGCTTTCTTTTTTCTCTTTCTTTTTTCTCAGTTTCCTTTTTTTTGTGTAACGGTCACCCTTTCACAGCCATCTATCTCTTTCTCTCCTCCTTGCTTATATCTTTTGAAGTGTTTTGCTTACGTACTTCAGGGGACATCAGCAGACTCACTCTCCATCTCCTCCACCTCTCTCCACCTCTATCCACCTCTCTCCACCTCTCTCCACCTCTCTTTAATCTCTCCTCTCCTCCGACTCTATAACAGAAAGACCACCCCTCAGGGCACCCTATTCATCCATGCCACAATGTTTACAGAAAACACACAAAGGACTCATGGCGCTTTAAATCAACCATACAGAAGGGCAGGATAGCTGGGCCAATATCCAGGCAGAGAAACTGAGGCACACAGCATTGCCATGATTTTACATTCCAGCTATTGCCTTAGCTATATGGAAGATAGAATTCATAATACATCTTAAGAGGAGCAGAGACAACCTCTCAGCGTGTTTACAAAGATTTTTACCACACCACACAAGGTGCTCTAAACCGGACACAGCCACAACAGGATGTGAGGCCTGGCTTGTCATGCAAAGGTTGAGTGAGGTAAAATTCTGAAAAGGCCTGGATCATAATCCCACAAAACTGTTTTTTTTCTTTTTAGATCCAACTTTAAATTCAGCTTGTTGAATTAAATACAAAAGTCTTGTCCTAAACAAATAAATACACTGTTAAGCTTTAGAACTGAAATACCAGATGTGTTTGTGGTGGTTCTTTTCTCAAACGTGTTACTGTCCGGTGCAGGATGAGAATAATCCTCGTAATTATGTAATTTTGGAAAGGTTATTTAGGTAATTAGTTAACTAATTACCATGCATACCAGCCACAACAATGTACCTGTACGGAGTGACACCAGTTTATCTAATTCAAATGGGGTAATTAGCCTTTCCACTTGAAATACTGCAAACTATTCTGTCTGAAGGATCCTTTTATAGTAAGCCAATCAAGCCAACCCTGTTTTTATTTGCTCCCTGAGGTTTAATAACATGGGAGCACAAATGCCTATGATCCCTGATATGTGACAGTATTTTTTTTCCTGCAGTAATATACCAATAGGTCTGGCAGAAAGCACAGCAATTTCCCTGGCCTCCCTCTATTAAAGGCATGCCCCAGAGGCTTGATAAGTGATTAAGGTAAAATTATGGCTCTCATCTTGGCTCTGAGATTATGATCAGTCCTACAATGAGCGAAGCGTTTGATGTCCATTTGACTGATTGGATATGTCAACCACCAACAACCTGAAAGGTAAGATTAATGTCATACTGAATAATGGAGCACACATACAATATGATCCCAGTTTAACTACAAGGGAAGTTTACTTTGAGTCAGCAGAGTTGCACTTCTTTCGTAGCACAGAAGAACAAAGACATTTAACAACATCTGTCGGACTGGAGGGGCAAAATGCTGACACCCACTTGCAAGATGGATGGTTTTAGTTTCTCACCGAAAGATCTTTTCCTGCCCCCTGCATTCATCTCTTCTGGTGGAGAAGCGGCCAGGGATCTGCAACACACACACACACACAGTTCCTGTGCATGTTTAGAAGAATCACCCTCCTCCCCGTATCAGTTCAATAGAGTGAGTCGATACAGCTCCTGCTTGTGTGCACGCATGTGTATATTTGAGGATGTTGGGGTCACAATGCAATTGTTATCCACTTTGTTTCAGTTTACTCCATTATTCATCCAGGTGTGCAAGAGCAGCTAACATGCTGCCACAGCGTGTGATCGTGTGCGACAGCCCTGGTCGGAAATATTCATTAGATTATTTTCTGTAGAAAAAGAAAGACTGTTCCGAGATACCTGAACCCCTGACTGGCACTCTGGATAGCGATGCCACAAAAGTCAGTCATTAAGTCAGTCAGAAACACAAAACAAACTTAAATTATGATGAAATGATGGACGGATGAAAGCACCAGACAGACTGACTGAAAGTAAAATCTTGTTTTACCTTGTGTAGTCTCTGCTGATATTGAGGAGGGTGAAGAGAAGATGTGGTCCTTGGCTCCCACAACAAGTCTTCCTTTCTCCTCGTCCAACAGGAAGGTGTGGTAAGCCGAACTGTTGGCCAGGCCTTCAAACGTCACAGGGTTGTTAGACTCCAGCATGTCTGCATGAAAAGTGATCATCAGCATAATATGATAATCACTTTGTAAAAATCACAGAAACTGGCCAGCATGTAAGTTAAAACGAATCCATCAGGTTAATATTTCAATGATTTCATTACATTTCCATGGGTGTCTGAAAGACACAGCCTGGTTTTAGAAAGCT
>NW_022604500.1:0-10818 GCF_008692095.1 Etheostoma spectabile | reverse complement strand
TCGGGTCGCGGTGGCAGCAGCTCCAGCAGGGGACCGCAAACTTCCCTTTCCCGAGCCATATTAACCAGCTCCAACTGGGGGGTCCCGAGGCGTTCCCAGGCCAGGTTGGAGATATGATCTCTCCACCTAGTCCTGGGTCTTCCCCGAGGCCTCCTCCCAGCTGGACGTGCCTGAAACACCTCCTTAGGGAGGCCCACAGGACTCGATGGCAGCAACAATATCTAAATGCTCCAACATGTTCACCAGGCTGTCGCTAACTTTGTCTGTCTGTAGTTTGGTACAGGACAGGTAACATGATGTAGGTTTTTGGAGCTTTTGTGAATAAAAGCAGTACACTGATTGAAAAAGGGGGCTGAAAAACAAAAACAGAAAAAAAATGCTGAAACGCTTTGTAGAGCTAAGCTGATAATTATTATGTATTATGCAGGTTTGTCACTAGAGCCTTAAAGATGAATCGATAAGTTGTCAATCAGTTTCATTTTTTATGATAAAAAGTAAAACTTCTCTGATATCAGCTTGTTAAATGTGAATATGTTCTAGTTTCTTCTCTCCTCTGTGACAGTTAACTGAATGTCTTTGGATGAAACAAGACATTTGAGGGCGTCGTCTTTGGCTTTGAAAAACAATGATCCGAATGTTTCACCATTTTCTGCCATTTTAGAGACCAAACGAATCAACAGATTAATTGACAATTAAAAAAAACCGTTTCTATACGTTAAAGTTTCTGTAGCATAAATATGGGATTATTTTAACCACATTGCTCCAAAATAACATGGATGGTTCCATAAGATGTTCTTCACAGAGGAAATTAAGGATCAGGTCTCTATTTTCATAGAATTTTGGGTATTCAATTGTATAGCAATATCTGGACTGAACTTTGTCTGTGATTATCCTTATTATATTATTAAATATTATTATATTATATCACCTTAATTCCTCTTATCTTAACCATTAGTCAAAATCATTCATAATTTCTGCTTTTTTCTTATACAAAAACTAAAAATACAATTGATATAAATCAGGTTTATTGACCATGAATTCCAAAAAAATAAGTGTAAAACTAGTGCAAATTAATAGGTCTAGTTGTGAATATACTGGTGTAATTGGAAAAAAGTGCCAAAAACGTTGAAATAAGCAACAAAAATGTAAAAACAAAAAGAAAAAGAAACATGCATTACATGGGGAAAAAGCAAAATGAATGTAAAAAGTGTTTAAAAGAATGCTAATTTAGACTCTGGAGGACAACACAAGGGTTAAACCCCCCCCCCAAAAGTCTATATAATTTGATAATTTTACGCAATCAATTTGATTAGCATTAAGTATGGTTTAACCCTTGTGTTGTCTTCCTGTCAACCATGGTCACTTTTTCCAACATTTTTGTCACTTTTTCAATGTTTTGGTTGCTTTTTTGACGTTTTTGTTGTTTTTCTAAAGGTTTTTGATTTTTTAATGTTGTCTTATTTTGACGGCCCTTTTTTTGTGACAAAAAATAAATAAAAAATGAAAAACGGCTCAATTTGACCCAAGGACAACATTAGGGTTGAGTATACTTTACCTTCAGGCTGATCTTTATCACAACTAAACATTATACACTTGACGTTATCAGTTTACCATAGCCTAGTGTCTAACTGTATGATAAGATAATCCACAGATGTCGCTCCCATCACCACTAACAAATATCATCACCCGCCCATTGCATGTGGCGGAACAAGATGTAATCAAAAATATGAATGAATGGCAACACCCACCAGAGAAAAATTAGGAAATATGTTTTGTGTATTGACCCCTTTAAACTCTCAACTGATTTACAGCGCAATTACCCCACACACAATGGCCTTTGAACATAATTGGACTCCAGTTTACCAATATGTTAATTTGTGTCATACACCCAGGCTTCAGCATTAAGAATTCATTTTTACTGGCCCCTGTACAGAGTTTTTTAGTTAGCGGTTATCAAACAACAGCAATGACTCAAGTAATTTGTTGTATTTGATCTTTATTTACATGTATGTATGACCACATCATAGACAGTGTCATAGATTAGTAAGTTGACACTGAAAGTGGAGGCTATTATACAAATACATTTTTAGATACACTCATTTCTGCTACGTCAACAAGTTTGAGTTTTGTGAGATGCTGCTTGTTGTGGTCAGGCAGGGAGGAGGACCCAGAGCGGAGATAGCAGTTAACAAGATTTATTCACAACAGTCCAACAAAAAATACAGGGAGCAACGGGCACTGGCAAAATACGAGGACAACAAAAAAATCCAGAAGTCAAAAGTGAAAAGTCCAAAACAGGCCCGGGGAAAAGAGACACAATAAAACAGGAAAAATCTCACGGGGAGCATGTGGCACAAGACAGGAACAGGCAGACTGGACCTGTCGACAGGACACAAAGAATCTGACAAGGCACAAGGGAAACGCAGACATTAAATACACAAGGTAATGAGGTAACAAGAGGCAGTGACAAGAGGGCATGGAATCAGGTGGAAAACATCAGGTAATCACAAGCGGGAAGACACAGGAAGTAAACCTAAAAGCAGGACGAGACAGAAACACGACTGAAAAATAAAACAGGAAACAGAACACACAGATCCTCAGGGGAACACAGGACCAACACAAGACCAGGGAGAGCACAAACAGGGTAACAGAGCCAAAAGGGAAAAAGAACCCACAACAAACCCCAAACCACAACCTGCTGGCTTTGAACATGGCATTCAGCATTTTGTTTTCTAAGTGAAAAATGATTCACTTGTATCGGCGGCCTGTGGACTCAAACTTGCAGCAAACTTTGCAAAACATTGGAGTCATCTACTGCCACCCCAGAAAACCCCTTCTTCCAGGTCGCTGGAAACAATCTCTTTCACTTTGGCTCGTACGAGCCAAGACAGACCGCCGCCGGTCACCCAGTACTAGCGCCAACCAAATGATGTGTGATTGGCCCACATGGCACATTCATATTATTCAACAAGCATTCTCCAAAGCTTTTAGCCGATAACTTCCCATCTGGTCTAATGTTGTTTCCGGGTTTTAAATGATTAAAGGTCCCAGGACATGGTGCTCTTTGGAAGCTTTTATATAGACCTTAGTGGTCCCCTAATACTGTATCTGAAGTCTCTTTTATATAGACCTCAGTGGTCTCCTATTACTGTATCTGAAGTCTCTTTATATAGACCTTAGTGGTCCCCTAATACTGTATCTGAAGTCTCTTTATATAGACCTTAGTGGTCCCCTAATACTGTATCTGAAGTCTCTTTTATATAGGGCTTAGTGGTCCCCTAATACTGTATCTGAAGTCTCTTTCATATAGACCTTAGTGGTCCCTAATACTGTATCTGAAGTCTCTTTTATATAGACCTTAGTGGTCCCCTAATACTGTATCTGAAGTCTCTTTTATATAGACCTTAGTGGTCCCCTAATACTGTATCTGAAGTCTCTTTGTCTCATTTTCTAACAATTGAGATAACATATATGTTAAGGGCATGTAATCAGTCTCTACTAGACTAGACTACAGTCCCAACGCCATTATAATTTTTTGTCTTAAATCCACCAGCCATTTTTATATTATACCAACATTTGCAGCATTCTGAGCCTTTTTTGTTACTAGGAAAACTCAGCCCGGAGTAATTGATTAATAGTAATTATTATAATTGTCCCCAAAACAAGTTTCCGTTTTATTTTTAACGCTCTGGGCCCTGAGGCCATTTTTACAGTTTAATTTCCGTCTGGATTTATTTTATAAAAAAGCTTGTAAAACATCAACCCTGTTGTCTACAGTCAAGATATGAATATCATTTTTTTTAGGACAAACTGGGTTATTGGAAAATTTGGGTTGCAGTGAGGTCACTTGCATGTTAAAAATGGTTGTAGGGCCTTAAAGATAAATAAATAATTTAAAAAAAAAATGAATCTTCCAATATGTATTGATATCACAGACATATAAGTAAAACCTCTTTAAGACCTTTTCCATTCTAAAAACACTTCTCTTCTCATATGTCTTGGGAGTCACACTGTGAAGAAATAATCATATAAACTTATACAGTTGACAAATACATGCATTTTTTCCAAAAAAGTCAAGACGTTTTGCTCTCATGACATTACTTATGCCATAATAACATAATAATGTCATATTTATTGATATTACAACCACAGCAATGTTAATACAAGCAAATTGTGTCTAAATAGTGCATCATTTGGCCCTTCCATAGAGTATACAGGCATTTTTTGTCCCCTCTGGCCTTCCTACAAGAGGGTGCTCTTATCTCCCATATATGGCAGGGCTGCCACTTTTCCCCCCAAACCTTGGAGTGAGATTTGGGGGGGCAACCCATTTTTGCCGCGTACCAAGCAATTTCTTTGGGTCTTTATCCTTCAGGTTTAAATTGGGATTTGTTATATAGTGTGGGGGGGATGGGTGTATGCCCCAGCCCAAATTTTTTTTTTTTTTTAAATAAACCATTAAGGCACTAATTCTGGAGAGAGTTTTTTGCAAGAAAATGCAGAATCAAGTCTTCACATGTATTTTGCAAACTGTAGGGCAGTTAACCCTTTGTGTTGTTGTAGTATCAACAAGACGGCATTTAGCATTTACATTATTTACAATATTAACTTCTTATGATATAAGACCTGACCCAGACCAATTGCCAAACATATGAACCACATGAAGAGACAGTAGCATATGTCAGCAACAGCTGAGAAGATTTGGGTCTGTGGGGGAACAGGTCAGGGGTTTTCTGGTGTATGGACAGGGACCCCAAGTTAAATTAATGTTGAGGAATCAACAAAGACCACTGAAATTCTAAAGAATAAGAACCATTGAGTTACATAGATTCTTATCCTTTAACCTTTGTGCCAAGGCTCAGTAATGTTTGGCCCTTATGCCCAGCTGTGCCCCCTTACTGTATTTATTTTTGGGAAAATAAAGACTATTTGTTCATTTTATAAAACATAAAATTAATTATTTACAGTTACATTTGAGATGCACGCGAGGTTAGAGCAATAACAATAGTGTGGCCCACCGTTGCAGTATATATAGTCTATATAGTATAGTATATACTGTATAGTATAGTATAGCTCAGATGTGTTTTCATCAGATTTTTGCTCATGTTTACAAATTTGTGCACATTCAAAATAACTCTCATCTCTGTTGTCCGACATTTGGAGAGTTGTAATCTAGTCTGCTTGTGCATGTTATTGCTCCGCTGATATGGTGGATCTCATTCAGACCGTCGCACAGACACAGAGGCCCATTTGGGTCTCTGGTCTCTGACAAAGTTTAGAGGAGGCTGTACCGCCTCTCTCCCTCGGAGGTCTGCACGGATGCAACGCCTCACTGCCCACAGCAGAGCGAGTCCACCAGCCGCGCTGCTCACCTCTATTTTACAGAGAGAGAGTGGTCACGAAGCGACGGTCGGTCTGTGATACTCAGAGCTCATACCTGGAGCCGGGGAAATGCACCTGGGATGGATCGTAAAAAAATGTTCTCAGTTTGCGACAATTCGAAACTTCCACAGACAGGGAGCGCTCTTGAACCCCTCACAGTCTCTGAAAACACAACTAGTCAATCACGAGTGGCAGTGGCACAACAGGTAGATTATAGATAAACTCATCTTTCAGAAATTTGACCGACCGGGTTGACACTTCAGCGTGAGAAATCGGGAGTGTGGCGTGTGCGCGTGTGAAACCAGTCAAATGCGTGTGTCTCACGGCCAATGCGTGAGAGTTGGCAGCCCTGTATGGGCATCTACTTCCTGAAACAATAGACAGGGCAGACGCGGAGGAGCGAGCCAGCGACAAAAATTGAGCCAAAACGCGAGGAATTATGGATATAAAGTGGACCAATCTTGGATATAACAGTATGGATTTAAAGCCCAAAGAGGCTGAAGTTCCAGGCTGGATAGAAAACCCCCTGTAGAGGCTAGAAAGACAGGGAAAAGACCTCCGTAAAGCCTAACACGTCAGGATTCAAACGAAACCGAAAGTGAGTAAATCGCTCGTATGGTTCAAAAGTTATTAAACTATGAATCAGAGGTACTTTTTTACTCGTGGGCGAGTGTCTCGGGCTCAGAGTGTTAAGGAAAAAAAATGCAACATTTTTTGCAACTTTCACTGTCTTCCGCAACTTTCTTGTAACAAACATACAAAAGACATTGCAACTTGTGTTGCAGTAGCCTATTTTACAAAAGCTCCCGCGAAATCAGGCATTTTGGGCCGCGACAATCTCAAAAAAATTCTGCGATGTGTCATGGTGCGCATTCACCAGCATTTTGTCAGCTACTCCCGATTTTTTCAGTCATCTCATCTCATATGCTGTCTCTCCTATCCTGTCCTATTCATGGTAGCCTACTCGTGGACATTGCGCCGTCATCACGTGCTGTAGTAGGGGGGGCCCGCCTTGATAATCCTGCATAAAGGCCCGGTGTTGGCTCGTTACGCCACTGTGCACCAATCACATCGGTGGTTCTGATATAGGCGGGGCCAGAGGCGAGCTGAACACATGATGACTGGTAGCTAAGTGTAAGGGGCTCTGGATACGTCACCCGTGTGTTATTAAATATTATGTGATTAATATACATTTTATGAGCTCAGCTCCTTGAAACTCTAAAGGTTTGGTCCAAATATTAAAGTATAAAAATATGTAGATTAAATGGTCCAGTTTCCATTATGTCCTCTGCATGTCCATCAGTCACTGTGGATTTAACCATTATAAAAAATATTTATAGAGACATTTATCATGCAGTGTAATGGAATGTTGCAACAAAAACAAACACCTAAAGCTGCTGTTCTGTTTCTTATTTTCTTTCTCTTCCTTTTTATCGTTCATTGAATTGCTCTGAAAGTCAATCCCAACGACAGCGTTGGCCACTATCATTGTTATAGTCGTGTCTGGACTTTAAGTGTCAAAATATATATTTACAGTTATGATTCTACGTGGACAGACCTGTAATCTGTACCGGTCTCTCACATGACCTGTAATCTGTTGTGACCGTTAAAAGAGCCTCATGTTCATCTTCTGACCCACTGGCTGAGCAACAGCATGACGTGAAACAGCAGCAGATCCTCCACCAGCGCCGGGAAACAAAAAGCTGCATTCGTCTCTGTGCAGCTTCTCTCTGTTCCTGGTCGCTTCCAGCTGTCCCGGTTCTCACAGCTTCCTTTATGAACGTTTCGGCCATCTTGAACATGTCGGATGTGCAGTGCTTTCCTTCGTTGGCTGACACTATCTCGTTGATTTTTTTCATGAAGTCGCGAACTTGCCTTTGGCTTTTTCTTTCTTTGTTGTCAAACACACAGTATCCCCCAGCACACATGGAGACCAGGGCTGACACACAGCTGCTGGACTGGATCTTCTGATCCATGGACTGACCTCCCAACTCGTCTCCATGAGTGAACACCAGCATGGTGTACTTCTGGGCCTCATCGCCAAATAGTTCCGGTAGCATCTCAAGTAGGGCAACGTTGGTTTTGGACATCCTGCCAATCTTCACCACAATAACAAAGGCATGTGGTCCTGGACTGGCGTAGATTAGCGACTTCATAATCTCGTTGTACAGCTCTTCAGGAGACAGAACTTCATCACTGAATCCTGGAGTGTCGACCACCGTGACCCAGCGTCCCTCAACCTCTGCTGACTTTGAAACAGTCTCCGTACTGACTGCATTAAAGTCCAAGTCTGACTTAAACAGTTCCTCTCCCACGATGGTGTTTCCTGATGAACTCTTCCCTTCTCCAGGAAGACCGAGCAGCACAATCCTTGTTTCCTCCAACTGGACAGCACCAACAGCTGGAGGAAAGAAAACCAGGTCAGTCAACCAGGAATATCAGATGGCCATATAATATAAAATACTTATTGAATGCTGAAATATGTGTTGAAAAAAAAGTTGTTGGCTAACGTTAGGAATTCTCGATCTACTCGCCTTGGCCTACATGGCATTGTGATATAGATCAGTCCTTCCAGAAAAATCAAGTTTTTTTTTTGTGATTGTTGCGGGCAAAAATCCTTGATTATACAGCACGTTTCCTTTAAAAATGTAATGGAATATGCAGGATATTCATGCAATTTTTATGCGATGAAATTGCACGAAATTGCAAAAACTGCATTTTGTCGCGTAATTACTTCACTTCATTACGTCACTTCATTACGTCACTTCATAACGTTCCCATGGCAACAGGAGAAAATGGCTGCTCTTGTGTAAAGTAAACGCAACATTTTCCAACTTTCTGCTAAGATATATGTGACTTTTTTGCAACGAAAATGTGGGGATTATGAAATCAGCAAGCCTCGCATATTTTGCACGGAAATCTGCAATTTATGTAGCAATGTGCTGCCTATTTAAAAAATTGCATGGAAATCGGCATTACTGCAGCAATTAATGCGTCAATTATGCGGAAAAAGTGCGTCGTAATTTAAAAAATGGCGGCCCCGCATAATATGCAGACTTGGCTGATTATGCATTGAATTATGCACTTGCATAATCACATTTTTCTGGAGGGACTGATATATAGACAAAGATTGACAGCTCTGGAACACCTCCACCTGGATCTCTATTTTTGTCCATTTATTAATGATCTATAAAAGATACATTGTGAACTGATAAACAGAGCTGATATCGATGACTAGCAGTAGTTTTCACTTGGGTGGTTTCAACTACACGGGATACCTGGTGGTCTGAGGTCCTGAAGGTGACCGACTTTATCAGCAGATCTTTGACTTGTCCTGTCGTCCATTACATTATTGAAGACATGAAACCTCCCTGCAACTTTTTAACGATTTTTGAAGTGGATCTTTTTCTTCTTTAAGATGAATCCTCCACTGACATCTTCTTCAAGGCACCCCGTTTGTGAAAAGTATATAACTCTGTCTGGTCCATCCTTCCCGAGGACTGCAATGGCGCCTTCAGAGCTTTCTCTTGTTCTTCTGTGAACCGTCCGACGCTGAGAACCACCAGGACAGACAAGTACGGAGGACTGCAAGACACTGCCGACCTCGGTCTGAATCTCCCCCTCACATCCTAAAATTCCGGAGTGTCGATCACTGAGATCTGTTTCCCAAACACAGTTCCAGGTTTTTCAGACAATACAGTTGTCAATGACCTGAGGGAAGGTCCTGACTCAAAGGCCTCGTACCCCAGGATGGTGTTTCCTGAAGCACTTTTACCGACGCCGGTGTTTCCCAGAAGGACGATGGTGAGATCTGGATCTGAATCTGGATCTGGATCCATGTTCGAGCAACACTAAATCTGCTGGAGAAAGAAAAGAATTAAAAGAATTGCAGACATATGAAATGTTTTATTGTATTCCTGGAAATACTTTGAACTTCTTCTACAATATAGGTAGACTTACAAAACAGGTCCTGATTCAGGTTTGAAAATACCAAAGTTACCCTTTATGAGTGTTAGGTCCCTGATACCCTTGGAAGTCTGTCCTGGCCGCACCAACTTTAAATCACAAATACTAAATATGTTCAATAGTTATGATCTGATATCCTGTTGTGTGGGGAACGCTGAGGAAGGACCCAGTCTAGTCTTGTTGTACTCTTCTGAGGAAGAGCAGTGCTCATATGAAGCTCAGCAGATCACGAAGAGAGAGAGGCGGTGAAGGAGAAGCTAAGCGCTAACGGAGCTAACAGCTACACAGTTAGCTCCATGGTCAGCTCACACTCACAGGGGCATGGCTCTTTCTGTTTCGATTGCAGGATTTTCTGTTTTTGAGAGTTGGGACACTGGTACCGATCATTTGGTACAGATTATTTTCATTGTGGATTAATATGTGGATTATTATCTGGATTAATGGATTTGTTGTGTGACCGATCCAAATTTTAACCTGGAAATCCAGACCCTAATCCAAAAGATTAAGGGTCCGGCATTGAGAAAGGAAAGTCGTCCGTCTCGAGGGGCGGCACCAAGCGTGCATTTGAAAATCTCAACACTCGCAATTGGATAACACTACGACCAATCACAACAACACACGGGGTGACGTATCTCGAGTCCCAAAGGCTTAGCTACCAGTTAAATGGTAGATTAAACTTTCATCATCTGTTAGCTCGCCTCTGGCCCCGCCTACATCAGATACCGCGATTTGATTGATGTAGCTCGTCTCTGGCCTACATCAGATTCATCGATGTGATTGGTGCACAGTGGCGTAACGAGCCAACATATGCAGGATTATCAAGGCGGGCCCCCCCTACTCCAGCCCGTGATGACGACGCAATGTCCACGAGTATATGAGATGAAAAAATCAGGAGTAGCATACAAAAACGCTGGTGAATGCCTATTATGACACATCACAGACGTTTTGGGAGATTGTCGCGCCCAAAAGGCCTGATTTTGCGGGAGCTTTTGTATATATTGCGATAAAGTTTATGTCTTTCTTTTGTTACAAGGAATTTGTGGAAGACATTGAAAGTTGCAACATTTTTTGCATTTATTTCTTTAAAAATGAAAAAGAAACTTGTTTTGGGGAGAATAATTACTATTAATTCATTACTCCGGGCTGAGTTTTCCTAGTAACCTAAAAGGCTCAGAATGCTGCAAATGTTGGTGTAAGATAAAAATGGCTGGTGGATTTAAGACCAAAAATTACAATGCCGGGGGAAAACAGTGCAGCAGCAGAGCCGACAGGATTAAAACAGCAGATGCTTTCAGCGACTTTATCGTGAAAAATCATTACAGCGTGCATTGATGGTACGTCTTTCGCTGTAGTACTTTTGTTGGTAAATGTGAGATGTTCGAGTCACACACGTCTCGTCTTCATATCAAACCAAGGAAATAAATGTGACCCGTTCTTCTCATCCTGCTCTGTCAGTGGCTGCACATGGAC
>NW_022604499.1:0-64995 GCF_008692095.1 Etheostoma spectabile | reverse complement strand
AACAACAGACAAAGCCGAGAATCTGGTGTATCATGGACTCAGACCTGAACTTTAACATCCACATTAAGACAATTACAAAGTCACCTACTATCACCTTAAGAATATATCAAGGGTTAAAGGACTTATGTGTCAACAGGATTTGGAAAAACTTGTCCATCGCCTTATCTTCATTAGACTTGACTACTGTAACGGGTCTTTACAGGTCTCCCTAAAAAATCAATCAACAGCTGCAGCTGATTCAGAACGCTGCTGCTCGAGTCCTCACTAAGACCAAGAGACTGGATCACTCACTCCAGTTCTGAAGTCTTTACACTGGCTTCCTGTGTCTAAAGAATTTGTTTCAAAGTACTCTTGCTAGTTTTATAATCACTTAACGTTTAGGTCCAAAATATATTGCGATCTGCTACTACACTATGACCCCCCCAGACCTCTCAGGTCATCTGGGACAGGTCTACTTTCTGTCCCCAGAGTCAGAACTAAACAGGGTGAAGCAGCTTTCAGTTTCTATGCTCCTCATATCTGGAATAACTCCCAGAAACCTGCAGATCCGCTGCTACTCTCAGTCTTTTAAACAGGCTGAAGACCTTTCTATTTGATTGCCTTTCTTTCTTTATGACTAATCATTTCTTTACATTTCTTATGCTGCACTGTAAATTTTATTCTTGTGTTTGTATGTTCTCTTTGTTTTTTATGTCTATTCATTTGTTTTAAGCCCGGTTTTTAATGCTTGTGATTTTTAACTGTTTTTACTTGTGGTTTATCTGTTTAACTGATTTTGTGTAAAGCACTTTGATTGCCTTGTTGCTGAAATGTGCTCTACAAATAAAGCTGCCTTGCCTTGCCTTGCCTTGTAAATGTCAATAAACTGTGTTTGGATGGTTATTATAAAGTTGTATATGTATTATAAATGTATGTGTGTCTATGTATGCGTATATGTATCTGTTTGTGTGATTGTGTGTCTCTATGTGTGTGTGTGTTTGTGTGTGTGTGTGTGTATGTGTGTGTGTATGTGTGTGTGTATGTATGTGTGTGTGTGTGTGTGTGTGTGGTGTGCGAGTGTGTGTGTGTGTGTGTAGGAGTGTGTGTGTGTGTATGTACGAGTGTGTGTGTGTGTCTGTGTATGTACGAGTGTGTTGTGTGTGTGTGTGTTTATTATATTCTTTTTTTTATAATCAGAATCTGTAAAGTAAAATTACCTAATGTGTGTCTGTCCATCCTGAGTTGTTGACAGAGGGTGTAATGGGAGTTCACCCCCCCCCCCCCCCCTCCAGTCTGGTGTTGTGATGAGAGGTCAGTACCCCCCCCCCCCAGTCTCTGTGTTGTGATGAGAGGTCAGTACCCCCCCCCCCCCAGTCTCTGAGGCCCGTGCTGATTGTTCCCCCTGATCACAAGTCTGCAGATTTCACATCTCCGCATCCAATCTGTCTCCGGGGATCGTTGCAGTCTCTAACATGGAGCTTTAAAGTTGGAGACGTGCTAATTACCAAAGGAAGTTGAGTTGATGTGTGAGTGATGCAACCTCTCCAGGTGTTAGGAGACGTTACATCACTGTGCAGCTCACTGATGAAGTCCCTCAGGTCAAAGGTCATTCCAGCCGTCACACCTCTGGTCCCTGAGGTCTCTTCACCTCGCCACAGTCTCCACTCCTTCCCCTCTGAGGTAATACAATCAGAGCTGCTGCCCAGGGGAACCAATCAGCACGCTCCTCAGAGACTGGGGGGGGGGGGACCTCCCATCAGACCGCTCTGTCACAACCTCCGGATGGACAGACAAACACACACACACACACACACACACACACACACCACACACACACACACACATACACACACAAAACACACACACTTGCACACAGACACACACATACATTTGTGTGGTACCATCCTTGTGGGGTCCAGCATTTTTGCCCAACTAAATGACAACTAAATGCCTGACCTTAACCCCTACCCTCACCTGAAACCCCTACCCTAACCCTAATCCTAACCCCTACCCTCACCTGAAACCCCTACGATAACCCTAACCCTTACCCCTACCCTCACCTGAAACCCCTACCAGAACCCTAACCCTAACCCCTATCCTCACCTGAAACCCCTACGATAACCCTAACCCTTACCCCTACCCTCACCTGAACCCCTACCAGAACCCTAACCCTAACCCTAACCCCTATCCTCACCTGAAACCCCTACCAGAACCCTAACCCTAACCCCTACCCTCACCTGAAACCCCTACCATAACCCTGACCTTAACCCCTACCCTCACCTGAAACCCCTACCATAACCCTAACCTTAAACCACACCCTAACCGTCACCTGAAACCCCTACCATTACCCTGACCCTTACCCCTACCCTCACCTGAAACCCCTACGATAACCCTAATCCTAACCCCTACCCTCACCTGAAACCCCTACCATAACCCTAACCCTAACCCCTACCCTCACCTGAAACCCCTACCATAACCCTAACCCTTACCCCTACCCTCACCTGAAACCCCTACCATAACCCTAACCCTAACCCCTACCCTCACCTGAAACCCCTACCATAACCCTAACCCTAACCCCTACCCTCACCTGAAACCCCTACCATAACCCTAACCCTAACCCCTACCCTCACCTGAAACCCCTACCATAACCCTAACCCTAACCCCTACCCTCACCTGAAACCCCTACCATAACCCTAACCCTAACCCCTACCCTCACCTGAAACCCCTATCATAACCCTAATCCTGGGAATTCAGCAGAATATTCACCCATCGCCCCCACAATCAG
The DNA here is from genome assembly GCF_008692095.1 of Etheostoma spectabile. Lineage (NCBI taxonomy): Eukaryota > Metazoa > Chordata > Actinopteri > Perciformes > Percidae > Etheostoma > Etheostoma spectabile. Next base: position 62,231 of record NW_022604499.1, on the reverse strand, counting down.
AAAAACGGTCTTCTAAAATCCACAGCTTCCATTTGAGCCTGATAATCCCTTTTCATTGACGATTTTTAGTTTCATTCTCCCCTTCGTTGGTCTTTGGACTTTTCAGTTTGGTCTACTGCTGTGTGACCAAATGTTGAAAGTTAACAGTTCCAACAGAAGAATTAGAGGCTCCGAACGAATGGAATGGGATTATTACCGTAAGCTGTATTTGGGCCCCGAGTAGTTGGAGCTGACCTAAGGGAGTTTTTGTAAGTCAAGCTTCACCTGGCAGCAGCCAATCAGATCTCCCTCCACCACACCCTAACCCTCATGTTGTCCTCATGTTGTCCTCATGTTGTCCTCATATGGTCCTCATGTTGTCTTCATGTTGTTTTCATGTTGCCATCATGTTTTTCTCATGTTGTCCTCATGTTGCCCTCATGTTGTCCTGATGTTGTCTTCATGTTGTCCTCATGTTGTCTTCATGTTTTTCTCATGTTGTCTTTAGAAAAAACTCATTTGGAATCGGCTGAAATCAGTATTGACCGGTCAAACCTTAATGAAGAAACGGAAATCAGAATTGGCATAAAAATGGAAATTCGGTGCATCTCTGCTCAGAACCATTAAAAGATAATTATTATTGTAAGCTGCCATAGTTCGGCCCATAGTAAATCAGGGACAACGGTTCAAAAGAAGCCTGGCCCATCAGGTGTCAGATCAATGGAACAGAGAAGGCCACTGACTCGTATTAACGTTAAAGACTGAAAATGTAGTCGTTGTATTGTGGTGTGTATCGTATCAGATCATTAAAGTCGTTAGGAGATCTCGGAGAACAAATAACCGGGTTCAGCTCTCATTGGTGTTAATAGTTAATGAGACACTTCTCATGGGGGACATACTGCACATGATCTGACAATCGCTCCGTTCATGTGGAAAGATAAGAAAGAGGCCACACATGATGGACTTCCGAAGTTCCGCATGCAGTGTGCAAGTCTTGGCATTTATCGGCATGTCTTTAAACCAATCGCAGTCATCTTGGGACAGAGCCACGGTGCCACTGCCAAAATCAAAAAGTAGTTTTATTTTTCAAAAGAGAATCTGATTGGACAGATGGTCTAGCTAGCTGTCTGGATTTACCCTGCAGAGATCTGAGGACCAGGTAACCATAGTCCTCAGATTGGACAGATAGTCTAGCTAGCTGTCTGGATTTACCCTGCAGAGATCTGAGGACCAGGTAACCATAGTCCTCAGATTGGACAGATAGTCTAGCTAGCTGTCTGGGTTTACCCTGCAGAGATCTGAGGACCAGGTAACCATAGTCCTCAGATTGGACAGATAGTCTAGCTAGCTGTCTGGATTTACCCTGCAGAGATCTGAGGACCAGGTAACCATAGTCCTCAGATTGGACAGATAGTCTAGCTAGCTGTCTGGATTTACCCTGCAGAGATCTGAGGACCAGGTAACCATAGTCCTCAGATTGGACAGATAGTCTAGCTAGCTGTCTGGATTTACCCTGCAGAGACCTGAGGACCAGGACACCATAGTCCTCAGATTGGACAGATAGTCTAGCTAGCGGTCTGGATTTACCCTGCAGAGACCTGAGGACCAGGTAACCATAGTCCTCAGATTGGACAGATAGTCTAGCTAGCTGTCTGGATTTACCCTGCAGAGACCTGAGGACCAGGTAACCATAGTCCTCAGATTGGACAGATAGTCTAGCTAGCTGTCTGGATTTACCCTGCAGAGACCTGAGGACCAGGACACCATAGTCCTCAGATTGGACAGATAGTCTAGCTAGCGGTCTGGATTTACCCTGCAGAGACCTGAGGACCAGGTCACCATAGTCCTCAGATTGGACAGATAGTCTAGCTAGCTGTCTGGATTTACCCTGCAAAGACCTGAGGACCAGGTAACCATATAGTCCTCAGATTGGACAGATAGTCTAGCTAGCTGTCTGGATTTACCTGCAGAGACCTGAGGACCAGGTAACCATGGTCCTCAGATTGGACAGATAGTCTAGCTAGCTGTCTGGGTTTACCCTGCAGAGACCAGAGGACCAGGTAACCATAGTCCTCAAATTGGACAGATAGTCTAGCTAGCTGTCTGGATTTACCCTGCAGAGACCTGAGGACCAGGTAACCATAGTCCTCAGATTGGACAGATAGTCTAGCTAGCTGTCTGGGTTTACCCTGCAGAGACCAGAGGACCAGGTAACTGGAGGTTAAAATTCCAACACAAAGAAAAAGACAGGGTAACAGAGGTTTGACTGAAAAGAGTGACCCCTTGTTGTGTTGTGGCTTTTCTTCCAGTTCTCTCTTGTGGTGTCTAGGTGGCGCCCGGCCAATCACGGATGGTGTATAAAGGAGGAGGAGAGGCTGGGAGGGTGCAGGGTTGTGGTCTTTAACAGGATTGGTAGTCCCAGTCTCTTTAGAGGCGGCGTGTTCACTCTGGCTTGTGTTGTCACACAGGAGAGTTAGGTTGTTGAAGCTGAAGCTCTCTTCCACTGTAGAAAGTAGACGGTGGTTTTAGAACATTTTTAATAACATTGTTATTTCCACTTGTTGATGCAATCATATTCTGGGCAAATGTTAAGCTGTGTGTAATGTAAATATTCCTGTTTGCTTTGAAGAAAATCTATTCAAATGTGTTGGTAGATTTAATGAGCCAGGGGAGTAAATGGTTAGATGCTTCTTGTGGATTTTGTGGCTTGTTTTTGAACTATGTGCTGGGTCATTTCAACTGAAAACCAACCATGATGCAGAGCTCAGGAGACTGGAAATGATGCCCGTGTTGATTTTGGGTTTAAATATATGAAGAAACGAGAAGCAAACCTTTTTTTTATGATAGATGTTTCCCCCTGAAACGAGAATGATGGTAAATTCTACTTTATCTTACTTCATTTTTAACACTTATTTAAATGTGGGGACTTTATCATACTTGTTTTTCATGTTCACTGCCAAGTTATACATTGTTATAATTATTACCAACACAACTCTGGTTGTGGTTATCTGTGTGAACAGGAGCTTACATGAACCTATGTACCTTTTTCTGGTCAGCCTGTTTGTAAATGAACTGTATGGTAGTACAGGGTTGTTTCCATTCCTTCTGGTTCAGATCCTCTCCGACATTCACACTGTTTCTGCTCCCTTCTGCTTCCTGCAGATCTTCTGTGTGTATACTTATGCAAATATAGAGTTTAGTAACTTAGCCGTCATGTCTTATGACAGATATCTTGCCATCTGTTATCCTCTGCAGTATCACACACGGATGACATCTAACAAGGCGTTTATCCTGATTATTGTGATATGGTTGTACTGTTGTGTGAGAGTCTTAATTACTTTATCCTTGAGCATGCGTTTGACTCTCTGTGGAAACGTTATAAACAGTGTGTATTGTGATAACTACCTTGTTGTTAAGTTGGCCTGTTCTGACACCACAGTGAATAACATTTATGGTCTTTTTTCCATTGCTTTCTCCATTTTGATCCCCTTGATTTTAACCCTTTTCTCCTACATGAGGATCCTTAAAGTGTGTTTTTCTGGTTCCAAGCAGACGAGACAGAAAGCTGTCAGCACCTGCACCCCCCACCTCGCTTCCCTCATCAACTTTTCCTTTGGCTGCTTCTTTGAAATACTCCAGAGTAGATTTGATACGACCCGTGTACCCAGTGTGTTTCGCATCATATTGTCGCTGTATTTTCTCCTCATTCAGCCTCTTCTGAACCCTCTCATGTATGGATTGCAAATGACAAAACTACGCAATGCGTGTAAACATGTCCTTCGTTTTAAGATGTTTGCCTGTCGCAGAGATACGATGCAGATGTAATAAGAAGGTATCAGTAACTTATTATTAACCAGACTTCCCCTTAGTCCTCCAGCTATCCTCATTCTAAAGATGATGAGTCTTCAGGATTTCCTAAATGTCTTCCTGCCCCCCGTCAGCTGTATCCTCTCCTCTCACTGTGGGTCAGCCGTGGTTTCCCCTGGTAACAGCCCAGTGGTCCTGAGCCTTGCTCCACATTCCCAAACTCTTTGAGGCCGATTGAACGTCCCTCTCGTTCCCCCCCAAACTCATCCCACAGCTGGATTTTCTGTTTCTGTCACAACAGAATCTGCATTTTTCTTCTGGCATCCCGACCCCAGTCTGCTGCTGCAGGAGTCCTTCGGGGAAAACATCTAGAAGGACTCATTTGACTTTACAACCCTGCTCCTTTTTTAGCAAAGTGTGCAACAGAAATAGCTTCAGATTGGGGATGTGACGGCGGTTCTGCATGTACCTCCGTTTAAGAGTTCACTATGTTTTTGTGTTAGTGATAAATAATATAATAAATATGTAATAAATAAATGATCCCTTCTGTTGTCTTCTGTTCGGGACCCTCTCGTGTCCCTCAGGTCAAACTGACCGGTGACTTATTTGGGGTTTTAAAACAATACTGAAATAGCATTTTACTTCATAATCTATTAACAAAAATTGTCTTTATCTTAATTTCCAACAGCTGAGATAACATCTATGTTTAGGGAATGCATCAGTCTCTACTAGTACACTATTAAACACGGAAGTGGGTTCATTTTTTAGTTATAAAAAGTTATAATTCATGTTTAAAATCCACTATGAAAAAACATAAGTGTCATATCCAGAATAATTTAGTGAACTGAGTCAAGAATATATGTTTATCACAGGAAATAAGGAAAGGCCGTTGATTTACAGGTAGAAAAAAAATAACTTTTTCCATTTTTCTTCTTGGAAAAATAGGAAATGGGTCAATTTGACCAGAATATAATTCAAGGGATTGATATTTTATTTGGAAAAGTACAAACATTCAACAGTGGCTCATTGTCCATCATTTTTGAAAAGTGTAGGCACTATAATACCGGCATATTGTCAAAAAAAACACTTCTGTAAGTAATATTTCTTTTGTTTTCTGCTTATTTTCTTTGTGTATGCAAATATAGAGTTTAGTAACTTAGCTGTGATGTCTTATGACAGATATCTTGCCATCTGTTATCCTCTGCAATATCACACTCATATGACCTCTAATAAGGCTGTCATCCTGATTATTGTGATATGGTTGTACTGTTGTGTGAGAGTCTTAATTACTTTATCCTTGAACATGCGTTTGACTCTCTGTGGAAACGTTATAAACAGTGTGTATTGTGATAACTACCTTGTTGTTAAGTTGGCCTGTTCTGACACCACAGTCAACAAGGATATTGACATAAAAAGTATCAGTAAATCATTTATGATACTTTGCAAAGAAATATTTGCTCATTTCAGAAATGAATGCAAATGGAAGCGTTCCTGACAGCGTCTCACTATCACTAGGCAACCCATCCTCCCTCCAAACGCGTAAAACACGACGTTTGGACAGTGGCTGTCAGCGTCTGATTGGACGAAAAAAGCGTCCTTCAGCGGGGGGGTGGGGCAGCATCCAGACGGGGTATAGCGAGTAGTATCTAAGGGGGAATGTATGTATTGTAACTACATAGGCTATGAAGTCAATAACGTCGGTGTTTCCCCCTATCCTTTATTAACCCTTGAGTTGTCCTTGGGGCAAATTTGACAATTTTTTGTATCCGAATTGTGGCTTTCTTTGAACCAAATGGCCCCAAAACAGCATGAATGCGTGGATGCACGTTCTTTTCTCCAATTTAATAGCATATGAAACAAACTGTGATCCCCTATCATCCTCTGAGCTTAACTATGAGTCTAAATAATCCATAATTTCTGTGTTTTTTACCAACAACAAAAAATAACATTTATTAAAAAGTGACAAAAAACATTGGAGAAAAAAACGAAGTTAATTTGCAATGTTGACCCGGAAGGACGACAAGTTCACACAGTCTCCCGGAAGACAACACAAGGGTTAACATAATGGGGGGGGGGGAGACAGAGAGGCAGAGGGAAGCAGGGAGAGACTAATAAATATATAACTAAGTATATGTAACATCATGAAACAAAGTCCCCCGAAGCATCAGCAAGACTAGGTCTCCACAGTCATGTCGCCTGGGCTGAAAGCACCACTGGACACTGGATATATATATATATATATATATATATATATATATATATATATATATATATATATATATATATACTGTACATCAAAACAAGGTCATGCACCTTTGGCATCTATATGAGCACATCCATTATCACGTGGTAGCTGGTGTTAACCCTCGTGTTGTCCTCCCGTTAACCATGAACTTGCCCTTCCAAGTCAAAATTGAATTTTCTTTTGTGCTTTTCCAATGTTTTTGTTTCTTTTTCTGATTTATTTCTCCCTTTTTCCAGCTTTTGGCCCTTTAAAAAAAACCTTGAGCTGGTTTAATAACAGGTTTTACACTTATTCTTGGAATTCATGGTCAGCAAACCTCATTTATATCAAATTATGCATACGTTTTTTGTTAAAAAGGCAGAAATCATCAAATTATTTTGACTGACAATTAAGACCAGAGGATCTTAATTCCAAATCCACTCCAGCTCCTTGGTCTTTGCTGTGTTCAGCTGCAGGTGGTTGACCCTGGACCACCACCAGGTTCCTGTACTCGTCCCCCTGCCCATCCCTGGTACACCGCCACAACTGCAGAATCGTCCGAAAACATCTGCAAGTGGCACGATGATGAAGTCCGAAGTGTCCAGGAACGGTGAAAGCACGGTCCCCTGAGGCTAATAATAAAATAATAAACTCCCCCGGGCTAGTAATAGCCATATCCATAGGACATACATATATCTACGCGAAGCGTGAAAAGGCACAAAACAGACGGAGCAGACGGAGCTACTGGAACAGGACGCCACTCTCGTCCTCACGGCCCTGCTCCTTTTTTACCAAAGTGTGCAACAGAAATGGCATCCAATTCAAACTGGGGATGTAACGTAACACAGAATGTGGTTTGGGCCGTTCTGTTTGGACCGAACACTGAAGTACAACAGGGTTGGAAATAAATAATACAATGAATACATAATAAATAAATAAAATTATTAGAGCTGGGCAGCGATTAAAAGTTTTAATCGCGATTAATCGCACAATTTCCCCGATTAATCGCGATTAATCGCAAAAAGAAATAATTAATTCAAAAGTAGTGTACATAGTGCAATTCTTTTTTAAATGTTCTGCCAAATGAACAAAAGTGCCGTAACATTTGTTCTTCTAAAACTTACCAGCATTTTGTTTATAAAGTAACAGTTAAATAAAATATTTAGTGTACATCTCAACTTAAACATAAAGTATTCATCATGTCCAGAGATGGATTCATCTGGTTGGAACGTGTTGCTAAGCGACTCCTTCTTATGTCCACGTTCATCTGTTGTTGCTCTAACTCTGCAGTCCTTGGACTGGGTTTAGAGCCCCACAACTTTTCTGCACTTCGAAAGGACACTGTCCAACGCGCTGTAAAGCAGAGACACTGAGGGACACTGTCCAACGTGCTCTTAAGCAGAGACACTGAGGGACACTGTCCAACGCGCTGTAAAGCAGAGACACTGAGGGACACTGTCCAACGCGCTGTTAAGCAGAGACACTGAGGGACACTGTCCAACGTGCTGTTAAGCAGAGACACTGAGGGACACTGTCCAACGCGCTGTAAAGCAGAGACACTGAGGGACACTGTCCAACGCGCTGTAAAGCAGAGACACTGAGGGACACTGTCCAACGCGCTGTAAAGCAGAGACACTGAGGGACACTGTCCAACGCGCTGTAAAGCAGAGACACTGAGGGACACTGTCCAACGCGCTGTTAAGCAGAGACACTGAGGGACACTGTCCAACGCGCTGTTAAGCAGAGACACTGAGGGACACTGTCCAACGCGCTGTAAAGCAGAAACACTGAGGGACACTGTCCAACGCGCTGTAAAGCAGAGACACTGAGGGACACTGTCCAACGCGCTGTAAAGCAGAGACACTGTGACAGAACGCTGGAGACACAAAGCAGGGGACATGATCAGAAGGCAGAAGGCTCGCAGCAGCGATCAGATTTCGTATCTATTCGTCCTATCTGTCCTAACTGTGGGGACTTTATTTGACACATTCCACTGCTGTGCAACTTCAATAAAGTGTCCCGCTCATGTCTCAGCATAATGTCTGTCCTCTGTTTTCATTCCAGTCAGAGCATGTGAATGCAGCGCCCACTTTTCATCAGTATAATGCACTGGAACTCCGAGATAATTATGGTTACCCAGTGAGTCCAGTAGTCACCAGTGTGTCCAGTAGTCACCAGTGAGTCCAGTAGTCACCAGTGTGTCCAGTAGTCCCCAGTGTGTCCAGTAGTCACCAGTGAGTCCAGTAGTCACCAGTGTGTCCAGTAGTCACCAGTGTGTCCAGTAGTCCTCAGTGTGTCCAGTAGTCACCAGTGTGTCCAGTAGTCACCAGTGTGTCCAGTAGTCACCAGTGAGTCCAGTAGTCACCAGTGTGTCCAGTAGTCACCAGTGAGTCCAGTAGTCACCAGTGAGTCCAGTAGTCACCAGTGTGTCCAGTAGTCACCAGTGTGTCCAGTAGTCCTCAGTGTGTCCAGTAGTCACCAGTGTGTCCAGTAGTCACCAGTGAGTCCAGTAGTCACCAGTGTGTCCAGTAGTCACCAGTGAGTCCAGTAGTCACCAGTGAGTCCAGTAGTCACCAGTGTGTCCAGTAGTCACCAGTGTGTCCAGTAGTCACCAGTGTGTCCAGTAGTCACCAGTGAGTCCAGTAGTCACCAGTGAGTCCAGTAGTCACCAGTGTGTCCAGTAGTCACCAGTGAGTCCAGTAGTCACCAGTGTGTCCAGTAGTCACCAGTGAGTCCAGTAGTCACCAGTGTGTCAACTACTACAAAGAACTTCTACAAACTACTAATTTTTTCTATTTTTATTGCCACTCTTCATTCTAACCCCAACCGGCCCGTCAGACACCGCCTACCAAGAGCCTGGTTCTGGGTCTGGGCCTGGGTCTGGGTCTGGGTCTGGGTCTGACTGAGGTTTCTGCCTAAAAGGAAGTTTTTCCTCTCCACTGTGGCCCTGTTGCTGCTCTGGAGGAAACTACTAGAACTGTTGGGTCCTTGTAAATTCTGGAGTGTTGTCTATCTGTATAGTTTCTTGAGATAACTCTTGTTATGAATTGATACTATAAATAAAATTGAATTGAATTGAAAATTGAATAGAAGGTGCGCCTAAACCTTTGGCCCTACTGTCTGTATGTAACTTCCTCTTTTAACAGTCCTGACAGGAAGTTGGTACTATGTAACTTCCACATTTTACAAAGTTCTGAAGTCTTTGGATAAGTTTTCATCATGAGTGTCAGTAGATACTACCTGCAAAGATTCAAGAAGACTGCAGTCACGGCCTAGTAGGAGTGTGAAAGAATGTAAAACACATGAGAATTCTTAAAGTCAAAATGGCCGCCTTACGGTTTGGCGCAGCTACTGGAGGCAAATGGGAAAAATGTCCACAATCACTAGATCAATATGTGTATCAAATCTGGTGAAGATCAGAGTGACTGTGTATGAGTTTTCGTACATATTGAGGCCGTGCTAAAACAATTAAGGAGGCGATATAGAGCAACCGTACCACTCTCAAGCCTCAATGTGCACATGGCTGCAAGATTTTGCGATTTTTTGTGGATCCTAACGTCCTCAATGAAGTCTTCGTAAGATGTTTTTCTAAAAATAGCTTGACATTGTTCCAAATGACACGCAAGTTCCTTAAAAAAAGTTATATATAATAAATTATTAATTTTATTTAAGTCAGGTTGCAAGTTAGGGGCCAAGTTTTGGGAGTCTGTTAAACATACAGCAGGGGCTCAATTTTACAAAATTGTGTAGGGGGCGCTAGTGAGCCAATTTTTTTGTGCTTATTCCTGATACCTATAAAATAAATACAATTTCACAATAGTTGAAGCTACCGCAAAATTTGTTGAGATTTTGAATAAGGTGAGCTCCTCAAAAAGATAATTAATTTGCCAAATGAAGATTAACCCTCTGAGCCCGAGACACTCGCCCACGAGTAAAAAAGCACCTCTGATTCATAGTTTAATAACTTTTGAACCATACAAGCGATTTACTCACCTCCAGTTGCGTTTGAATCCTGACGTTTTCAGGTTTACGGCGGTCTTTTCCGGGTCTTTCTAGCCTCTACAGGGGGTTTTCTATCCAGCCTGGAACTTCAGCCTCTTTGGGCTTTAAATCCATACTGTTATATCCAAGATTGATCCACTTTATGTCCATAATTCATCGCGTTTTGGCTCATTTCTGCCGCTGGCTCGCTCCTCCGTCTCTCTCTCTGTCTGTCCTGTGTATTTTTCAGGAAGTACATGCCCATATATGGGAGATAAAGGCACCCCTCTTGTATGGAAGGCCAGAGGGGACAAAAATGCCTATATACTCTATTGAAGGCCAAATGGTGCACTATTTAGACACATATTTGCTTGTATAACATTGCTATGGGTGTAATATCAATAAATATGACATTATTATGTTATTATTGGCATAAGTAAATGTCATGAGAGCAAAACGTCTTGACTTGTTTGGAGTAAATGCATGTATTTTGTCAACTGTATAAGTTATAATGATTATTTCTTCAGTGTGACTCCCAAGACATATGAGAAGTGGTTTAGAGGTTTTACTTATGTCTGTGATATCAATACATATCTGGAAGATTCATTTATTTATTTATTTATTTATCTTTAAGGCCCTACAACCATTTTTAACATGCAAGGGACCTCACTGCAACCCAAATATTCTAATAACCCAGTTTGTCCTGAAGAAAAAGATATTCATATCTTGACTGTAGACCACAGGGTCGATGTTTTACAAGTTATTATAAAATAAATCCAGACGGAAATTAAACTGTAAAAATGGCCTCAGGACCCCCAGGGTTAATATAATAATAATAATTAAAGCTGCAAGCAGAGATGAACAAGCCCTCGCCTCCTCGCAGGTCGGGGGGGCTGGCAGACGCCAATCTAAATCTAAATTCAACATTACTAATCTGAACTAACGACATGATCACTGTCACTGCATGTTTACATTAACACCCCAGTTTAGGCTTAAATCATCCTCATTATTATTTCCAAATCATAACATTTTATTTAAGGCATGAACAACTGTAGGTCTAGACTGTCTGTTAATCATCAACTTCCTAGTTTTTCACCAACCTTATACGTACATTCCAGAGTAACTAGTTAATAATGGTAAATTACTTCATTTACAAATGGTTAATGCATCATTTATGAAATATTACAAAAATCAACTTATAAAAGTTTTGCATGGGCTAACTTATTATGATAAACCGTTTACTAAATGTATTTCCAAATGCTTTACTGATTAGAATGAATATAGAAACTCTGCTTACAAAAGATAAACAAAGACATTACTAAGATTTGTAGATAGTTTATGAAGGGAAAATTATTTAATTTCACATATAGTTTCACTATACTTATAAATGGTCAAACTTCTATTTATGAATTTTTGAGAGCCTTGTATGAACAAACCAGTCATGAATATGTATAAAAATGCTTTATTTATGAGAATTAACACAGGAGCAATGCTTTACAAATGAAGAACAAAACATTTAGTAATAGTTTGCAACTGGTTCATGATGGGAACATGATTTCATTAATAAATGGTTGTTTCATTATCTATTAAGGATAAATCATGTACCTGAGTCTGATAATAATAAAATAAGTAAAACATTATTACAAAAATCCAAATAAAGAACACTGCATAAATCTCCTGCTGGTGATTTAAAGAAAGCCTTTAGCTGAATCATTCAACTCATCCTTATCGTCTGTGTTTTATTAAAACATAGTTACAGGTTGTCACGTTATATAGATACTGTTGACAAAAGTACTGTCAGATATATCTCATTAACTAAATGTATTTCTTTTTATTCATGATGAGCAAAGCTCTTAGTTGCCAGGTAACATGTTAAGTTACCTTTTCCCCCAAAGAGCAGAAGTCTACATACGATGCGTATTTTGGACATTTTCAGTCCGTACAGTAAAGGGTTGATGAGTGGTTGGCATGTAAGCCAGTACAATGACAGAAAAACACGCAACATATTGGGTAAATAGTTCATATCAAACCTGCTCTGTATTATTTCAAAGAAAGATCCAAAGAAAAATTGAGCAGGGACAAAGGTGAGGTGTGCAGGTACTGAGAGCTTTCTGTCTGGTCTGTCTAGAACCAGAAAAACACACTTTAAGGATCCTCGTGTAAGAGAAAAGAATCAAGATTATAAGACCAAAGAGTACTGTAAATATGTGAACAAGTCCAACAATGTTATTAACAGTTGTATCAGAGCAGGCCAGCTTGACAACGTTATAGTTGTCACAGTACACTTTGTTAATAATGTTTCCACACAGCTGTAAAGGAGCAGTCAGACCATACACTATCAAAATTTGGACAAGACAAGGGTTCAACCATGTTAGAGCAATAAGCAGGGCAATCTTAATAGATGTCATATGAGTGTGATATTGTAGAGGATAACAGATAGCAAGATATCTGTCATAAGACATGATGGCTAAGGTCCAAAATTCACAGCTTCCATAAGAGTGCAAACAGAAGATCTGCAGGAAGCAGAAGGGAGCAGAAACAGTGTGAATGTCCGAGAGGATCTGAACCAGAAGGAATGGAAACAACCCTGTACTACCATACAGTTCATTTACAAACAGGCTGACCAGAAAAAGGTACATAGGTTCATGTAAGCTCCTGTTCACACAGATAACCACAACCAGCAGCACATTGGCACACACTATGAAGACATATAAGGACAAAATCAGCAGGAAATATAAGTATTTAAAACCTCCGGTGTCAAAATAGGCAGAAAGTGTAAAATATGAAACCTGTGTAGAGTTGATCATGGTCCTCCTGTCAAACTGTAAAAGTATATGTCACTAGTTAGTTATTTGGACTTCAAAACGAAGCACACATGAACATGCATCAATGTAGTAATATGAAACATATTAATTATGATGGAAACAGTTTAAACCAACACCCCCAAATGATCCATTTAGTTCAACATGATGTTCAGGTGACACATTAGTAATAAAACAGGTGTGACATTGTGTATATTTGAGCTTATACCCACTGTAGTCAGACTGAGTCCGTCCTAACTGAGCTGAACCTTTGTTACGACGTCTTTTATCCTTTTTAATAAGGAGGACCCCCCCCAGCAGCAGGATGAGCTCATTATGAAAAGGTCCCATTGAAAGATTCTGTTTTTTTTGGATTGTGAAATTGAGTTTATTTTCCAGTGACATCAGTGTTCATGAGAATGTTGGTGAAAGACAGATAGAGACACAAAAGAAAGAAATAAGAAAAGCAGTTTTCATTTAAACAAAATGTATTGCAATTAATCACAGAATATTGCCATAAGTTTATTGTAGTATCATCTTGTGATAACTGTATCGAGATTGTATCGTGGGGCCCATATGTAATTTTCAAGACAGTTAAACATTTAGTTAAACATTTTTTGCACATCAAAACTCTTTGGATAAATTGTCATCATGAGTGTCAGTAGATTCTACCTGCAAGGATTCAAGAAGATTGCAGTCACGGCCTAAGAGGAGTTCGTAAGAAGGTAAAACCCATGACAATTGATAAAGTCAAAATGGCCGCCTTCCAGTTGGGCGGAGTTAATGAAGGTAAATGGGAAATATGTTCAAAATGATTAGAGCAATATCACTATCAAATCTGGTGAAGATTGAAGTCCAAGAACTACGTCCAAGTTAAGGCCTTCCCACGCATTGGGGGGCGCTATGTAGCCCCCTTACAGGTATCGGCTAACTCGCAGAAGAGTCTCACATAGCTCCCAGGTGTTTATGTGGGAGCCAATTTCTGTGAGTTTTTGTATATATAGAGGCCGTCAAAAATGTGGATTCCTTCTTCATGGTGGGGGGACAAACAGAAACCAAACTCATATGGACCCCCAAATCTTGTCATCAAAGAACAACTGAGCTCATAGAACTGAAATTATTTTTTTATGTGCGCAATTTATTATTTTTGGTATTTTTGATACCTGTCTTTTATCTGTGTACTTTTATGCCATATTTCTGTGTATAATAATACACTTCTCAAACGTCATCCTGGTTTCCTACTCTCTTCAGACTTACACTTCTCTTTATTGATCCTTTTGGGATGACTCCCGCGAGGAATTGAAAATTCCAGCAGCAGTTTTAGCAAGAAAAAGAAAAAGAAAAAGAAAAGAAAAAGAAAAAGATAAAAGACAGTGTAAAGACAACAACAAACAACAACAAAAAGAACATTCGTCAAATTAAGACTAAAAAAAACATAAATTATTATCACAGTGTGAGTGTTGAGTCCAGTGTTAAAGTGACCAAGTATTAGTGTAAGTCCAGGTGTGTATGTACTGTGTGTATGTATTGTCCTCTCTGCCCTGTTTCCTCCTCCCACCAACGTTCAGTTCTCATGGCTCTTAACAATCTAGTTCTCTTCTGGTTCTGGTCCAAATTCAAATACATAACACTACTACGAGCTATTTCCTAAATGTACATTCTTACTACGTCTAATCAGGGTTACAAATACTTGTTTACTTGAGTCTTGTTTGTAACAGCTAGCCTTTGCAACTCATTTATAAATGCTTTGAAAAGCGTGTAGTACACTAATCAGTAGTACCTCACGAGTTCATCATGAATCCATGTGTTGGTAAGTGCTTGTTGAAGATGCATTAACACACTAATATCCAGAGGCATATTTCTGAAAGCATGTCCAAATAGAACAAGGTATATGTGTGTCCAGGTTCTGGTAACCTTAGCAACTCATTTAGAAATGCTTTGTAAAGCGTAGCAGATCCCGACTTCAGATGGACTCACAGCATGTAGGTAACTAACTAGCAGGAACTCCTGAAGTAGTCATGGGTTTCATTATTGGGAAGTATTTGGAATATATGTAATAACACCCCAGTTATTAGTTTAGGCCTATTCATAAGTGGCTTTGAGTTTGTAGAAAGCGCTATATAAAGTCGATTTTTTATTATTAATATTTCTAAATCATAACATTTTATGAACAAATGTAGGTCTAGACTGTTAATCATCAACTTCCTAGTTTTTCACCAATGTCTTACGTACATTCCAGAGTTTCTAGTTTATAATGGTAAATTACTTAATTTACAAATCATTAATGCATAATTTATGCATTGTTAAAAAAAACTATTATAAAAGTTTCACATGGGATAATTTATTATGGATAAACCATTTACTAAATGTATTTCTAGGCAAGGCAGCTTTATTTGTAGAGCACATTTCAGCAACAGGGCAATTCAAAGTGCTTTACACAAAATCAGTTAAATAAAACACAAGTACAAACAGTTAAAAATTATAAGCATATAAAACACTTGAATAGACAAATAAAAACAAAAAAGACACATAAAACATAAGAATAAAAGTTACAGTGCAGCATAAGAAATTTAATTGTTTCAGAACACATCTACTGTTCCCCGCTTGGGGAAATTATGTCACTCAGTTTTGTCCCTGACAGAAGGAAAATACCAATGATACCTTTACTTTTAGCTTTTATCTGGCCCCTGGCTGCAGATTTTTTTGTGCACTTTTCATACAGTGTTCCCCAGGTACACTCACTCAGTTTACTTTTAGCTTTTATCTGGCCCCTGGCAGCAGATTTTTCGTGCACTTTTCCAACAGTGCGTCACTCACCTGTGTCTGTTCATTAAAGAAATGAGCAGTCATTTAAAGAAAGGCAGCATCACTTTTATCTGGCCCCTGGCAGCAGATTTTTCGTGCACTTTTCCAACAGTGTACCCCAGGTACACTCACTCAGTTCTGTCCCTGACAGACGGAAATTATCATTATCTTTTTACTTTTAGCTTGTATCTGGCCCCTGGCAGCAGATCTTTCGTGCACTTTTATCTGGCCCCTGGCAGCAGATTTTTTGTGCACTTTTCCAACAGTGCGTCACTCACCCGTGTCTGTTCGTTAAAGAAATGAGCAGTCATTTAAAGACAGGCAGCATAACTTTTATCTGGCCCATGGCAACAGATTTTTGTGCACTTTTCCCAAGTGTACCCCAGGTACACTCACTCAGTTCTGTCCCTGACAGAAGGAAAATGTCAATGATATTTCTACTTTTAGCTTTTATCTGGCCCCTGGCAGCAGATTTTTTGTGCACTTTTATCCGGCCCCTGGCAGCAGATTTTTCGTGCACTTTTCCAACAGTGTACCCCAGGTACACTCACCCAGTTAACTTTTAGGTTTTATCTGGCCCCTGGCAACAGATTTTTCGTGCACTTTTATCTGGCCCCTGGCAGTTGATTTTTCGTGCACTTTTCCAACAGTGTACCCCAGGTACACTCACTCAGTTTACTTTTAGCTTTTATCTGGACACTGGCAGCAGATTTTTCGTGCACTTTTCCAACAGTGCGTCACTCACCCGTGTCTGTTCGTTAAAGAAATGAGCAGTCATTTAAAGAAAGGCAGCATTGCTTTTATCTGGCCCCTGGCAGCAGATTTTTCGTGCCCTTTTCCAACAGTGTACCCCAGGTACACTCACTCAGTTCTGTCCCTGACAGAAGGAAAATATCAATGATATTTCTACTTTTAGCTTTTATCTGGCCCCTGGCAGCAGATTTTTCGTGCACTTTTATCTGGCCCCTGGCACCAGATTTTTCGTGCACTTTTCCAACAGTGTACCCCAGGTACACTCACTCAGTTCTGTCCCTGACAGAAGGAAAATGTCAATGATATTTCTACTTTTAGCTTTTATCTGGCCCTTGGCAGCAGATTTTTCGTGCACTTTTTTCCGGCCCCTGGCAGTAGATTTTCCGTGCACTTTTCCAACAGTGTACCCCAGGTGCACTCACTCAGTTTACTTTTAGCTTTTATCTGGACACTGGCAGCAGATTTTTCGTGCACTTTTCCAACAGTGTACCCCAGGTACACTCACTCAGTTCTGTCCCTGACAGAAGGAAAATATCAATGATATTTCTACTTTTAGCTTTTATCTGGCCCCTGGCAGCAGATTTTTCGTGCACTTTTCCAACAGTGTACCCCAGGTACACTCACTCAGTTCTGTCCCTTACAAAAGGAAAATATCAATGATATTTTTACTGTTAGCTTTTATCTGGCCCCTGGCAGCAGAGTTTTTGTGCACTTTTCCAACAGTGTACCCCAGGTACACTCACTCAGTTTACTTTTAGCTTTTAAAAAAAAAAGAACAACCTAGACAAGTCACTAATGAGCAACTATAGGCCAATATCAAACCTTCCGTTTTTAAGTAAAATCATTGAAAAAGTAGTCTTTCAACAACTCAACCATTTCTTGTCACTAAGCAACAGTTTTGATACCTTTCAGTCGGGTTTCCGACCACACCACAGCACTGAAACGGCTCTTGTCAAAGTCTTTAATGACATCCACCTTAACACAGATAATGGCAAAATTTCAATCTTAGTATTACTTGATCTCAGTGCTGCATTTGACACGGTCGACCACGACATACTACTAGACCGATTGGAAAACTGCGTTGGCCTTTCTGGCTCAGTACTAAACTGGTTTGAATCCTACCTAAAGAATAGGGATTACTTTGTGTCTATAGGTAATTATGCATCTGAGCGTACAAATATGACGTGCGGAGTTCCGCAAGGCTCCATTCTGGGGCCTCTTCTGTTTAACATCTACATGCTTCCACTGGCTCAGATTATGGAGAAAAACAAAATAAGTTACCATAGTTATGCGGACGACACACAAATTTACATAACCTTATCGCCAGGGGACTATAGTCCAATACAAAAACTGACTAAGTGCATCGAACAAATTAACGGCTGGATGTGCCAGAACTTTCTGAAATTAAATGAAGGAAAACTGAGGTGGTTGTTTTTGGAGCAAGAGAGGAACGATTAAAAGTCTGCGCTCAGCTTCAAACAACAATGTTAAAAACAACAGACAAAGCCAGAAATCTTGGTGTAGTCATGGACTCAGACCTGAACTTTAACAGCCACATTAAGACAATTACAAAGTCAGCCTACTATCACCTTAAGAATATATCAAGGGTTAAAGGACTTATGTGTCAACAGGATTTGGAAAAACTTGTCCATGCCTTTATCTTCAGTAGACTTGACTACTGTAACGGGGTCTTTACAGGTCTCCCTAAAAAATCAATCAGACAGCTGCAGCTTATTCAGAACGCTGCTGCTCGAGTCCTCACTAAGACCAAGAGACTGGATCACATCACTCCAGTTCTGAAGTCTTTACACTGGCTTCCTGTGTCTCAAAGAATTGATTTCAAAGTACTCTTGCTAGTTTATAAATCACTTAACGGTTTAGGTCCAAATATATTGCTGATCTGCTACTACACTATGAACCACCAGACCTCTCAGGTCATCTGGGACAGGTCTGCTTTCTGTCCCCAGAGTCAGAACTAAACAGGGTGAAGCAGCTTTCAGTTTCTATGCTCCTCATATCTGGAATAAACTCCCAGAACCTGTAGATCCGCTGCTACTCTCAGTTCTTTTAAATCAAGGCTGAAGACCTTTCTATTTGATGCTGCCTTTCTTTAAATGACTAATCATTTCTTTAAATTTCTTATGCTGCACTGTAAATTTTATTCTTGTGTTTTATGTTTCTCTTGTTTTTAACTGTCTATTCATGTGTTTTACCGGTTTTTAATGCTTGTGATTTTTAACTGTTTTTACTTGTGTTTTATCTGTTTAACTGATTTTGTGTAAAGCACTTTGAATTGCCTTGTTGCTGAAATGTGCTATACAAATAAAGCTGCCTTGCCTTGCCTTGCCTTGCCTTTTATCTGGACACTGGCAGCAGATTTTTCGTGCACTTTTCCAACAGTGTACCCCTGGTACACTCACTCAGTTCTGTCCCTGACAAAAGGAAAATATCAATGATATTTTTACTGTTAGCTTTTATCTGGCCCCTGGCAGCAGATTTTTCGTGCACTTTTCCAACAGTGCGTCACTCACCCGTGTCTGCTCGTTAAAGAAATGAGCAGTCATTTAAAGACAGGCAGCATAACTTTTATCTGGCCCCTGGCAGCAGATTTTTTGTGCACTTTTCCAAAAGTGTACCCCAGGTACACTCACTCAGTTCTGTCCCTGACAGAAGGAAAATGTCAATGATATTTCTACTTTTAGCTTTTATTTGGCCCCTGGCAGCAGATTTTTCGTGCACTTTTATCCGGCCCCTGGCAGCAGATTTTTCGTGCACTTTTCCAACAGTGTACCCCATGTGCACTCACTCAGTTTACTTTTAGGTTTAATCTGGCCCCTGGCAACAGATTTTCGTGCACTTTTATCCGGCCCCTGGCAGTTGATTTTTCGTGCACTTTTCAACAGTGTACCCCAGGTACACTCACTCAGTTTACTTTTAGCTTTTATCTGGACACTGGCAGCAGATTTTTCGTGCACTTTTCCAACAGTGCGTCACTCACCCGTGTCTGTTCGTTAAAGAAATGAGCAGTCATTTAAAGAAAGGCAGCATTACTTTTATCTGGCCCCTGGCAGCAGATTTTTCGTGCACTTTTCCAACAGTGTACCCCAGGTACACTCACTCAGTTCTGTCCCTGACAGAAGGAAAATATCAATGATTTTTCTACTTTTAGCTTTTATCTGGCCCCTGGCAGCAGATTTTTCGTGCACTTTTATCTGGCCCCTGGTAGCAGATTTTTCGTGCACTTTTCCAACAGTGTACCCCAGGTACACTCACTCAGTTTACTTTTAGCTTTTATCTGGACACTGGCAGCAGATTTTTCGTGCACTTTTCCAACAGTGTACCCCAGGTACACTCACTCAGTTCTGTCCCTGACAGAAGGAAAATGTCAATGATATTTCTACTTTTAGCTTTTATCTGGCCCCTGGCAGCAGATTTGTCGTGCACTTTTCCAACAGTGTACCCCAGGTGCACTCACTCAGTTTACTTTTAGGTTTTATCTGGCCCCTGGCAACAGATTTTTCGTGCACTTTTATCTGGCCCCTGGCAGTTTATTTTTCGTGCACTTTTCCAACAGTGTACCCCAGGTACACTCACTCAGTTTACTTTTAGCTTTTATCTGGACACTGGCAGCAGATTTTTCGTGCACTTTTCCAACAGTGCGTCACTCACCCGTGTCTGTTCGTTAAAGAAATGAGCAGTCATTTAAAGAAAGGCAGCATTACTTTTATCTGGCCCCTGGCAGCAGATTTTTCGTGCACTTTTCCAACAGTGTACCCCAGGTACACTCACTCAGTTCTGTCCCTGACAGAAGGAAAATATCAATGATATTTCTACTTTTAGCTTTTATCTGGCCCCTGGCAGCAGATTTTTCGTGCACCTTTATCTGGCCCCTGGCAGCAGATTTTTCGTGCACTTTTCCAACAGTGTACCCCAGGTACACTCACTCAGTTCTGTCCCTGACAAAAGGAAAATATCAATGATATTTTTACTGTTAGCTTTTATCTGGCCCCTGGCAGCAGAGTTTTCGTGCACTTTTCCAACAGTGTACCCCAGGTACACTCACTCAGTTTACTTTTAGCTTTTATCTGGACACTGGCAGCAGATTTTTCGTGCACTTTTCCAACAGTGTACCCCAGGTACACTCACTCAGTTCTGTCCCTGACAAAAGGAAAATATCAATGATATTTTTACTGTTAGCTTTTATCTGGCCCCTGGCAGCAGATTTTTCGTGCACTTTTCCAACAGTGCGTCACTCACCTGTGTCTGTTCGTTAAAGAAATGAGCAGTCATTTAAAGAAAGGCAGCATCAAAAAAAAAAGTCTTCAGCCTTGATTTAAAAGAACTGAGAGTAGCAGCGGATCTACAGGTTTATGGGAGTTTATTCCAGATATGAGGAGCATTGAAACTGAAAGCTGCTTCACCCTGTTTACTTCTGACTCTGGGGACAGAAAGTAGACCTCTCCCAGATGACCTGAGAGGTCTGGTTGGTTCATAGTGTAGAAGCAGATCAGAAATATATTTTGGACCTAAACCGTTGAGTGATTTATAAACTAGCAAAAGTACTTTGAAATCAATTCTTTGAGACACAGGAAGCCAGTGTAAAGACTTCAGAACTGGAGTGATGTGATCCAGTCTCTTGGTCTTAGTGAGGACCCGAGCAGCAGCATTCTGAATCAGCTGCAGCTGTCTGATTGATTTTTTAGGGAGACCTGTAAAGACCCCGTTACAGTAGTCAAGTCTACTGAAGATGAAAGCATGGACCAGTTTTTCCAAGTCCTGTTGACACAAAAGTCCTTTAACCCTTGATATGTTCTTAAGGTGATTGTAGGCTGACTTTGTAATTGTCTTATTGTGGGTGTTAAAGTTCAGGTCTGAGTCCATGACTACACCAAGATTTCTGGCTTTGTCTGTTGTTTTTAACATTGTAGTTTGAAGCTGAGCGCAGACTTTCAATCGTTCCTCTTTTGCTCCAAAAACAACCACCTCAGTTTTTCCTTCATTTAATTTCAGAAAGTTCTGGCACATCCAGCCGTTAATTTGTTCGATGCACTTAGTCAGTTTTTGTATCAGACTATAGTCCCCTGGCGATAAGGTTATGTAAATTTGTGTGTCGTCCGCATAACTATGGTAACTTATTTTGTTGTTCTCCATAATCTGGGCCAGTGGGAGCATATAGATGTTAAACAGAAGAGGCCCCAGAATAGAGCCTTGGGGAACTCCGCACGTCATATTTCTATGCTCAGATGTATGATTACCTATTGAAACAAAGTAATCCCTATTCTGTAAGTAGGATTCAAACCAGTGTAGTACATGTTTTCATGGTTGATTATATGAAATTCTGTCATATTGGAAATAGTTTTGCTTGAGCACTGTGACAACACATATCCTGGACTTGATATGGAGGCACTGACTGTTTGTCTTATCCTCTGAATTTTGTCTTTGAAGAAGGAGGCAAAGTCATTGCAGGCCTTGGTAGATAAAAGTTCAGATGCTACTGGTCCTGGAGGGTTTGTTAACCTATCAACAGTAGCAAACAAAGCATGTGAATTATTATTGTTTCTAGAGATAATATCAGAGAAGAAGGACCTTCTTGCATTCCTCAGTTTCAAATTATAAATGCAAAGTCTCTCTTTATAGGTGTTATAATGGACCAGGAGATTTGTTTTTCGCCACCTTCGTTCAGCTTTCCTACACTCTCTTTTTTCTGTTCTCACCAATAGGACGTTTCTCCATGGAGATCTTTTCTTACCAGATACAACTTTGACCTTAGTGGGAGCAATGGCATCAATAACATTTGTAATTTTACAGTTGAAATTATCTACAAGCTCAGTGACTGAGAGCCCAGAGAGGGCGGGTGTGTAGGAGAAAAGCTGAATAAATGTTTCACTGGTGTTTTCAGTGATATACCGTTTTCTGATTATCTTTGTTTGGACACTTTTGGGCACAGAGATAGTGCCGTTAAAGAAAACACAGGAATGATCAGAGAGAGCAACGTCAGTCACCACAACCTTGGAAAGGTTCAGACCCTTGGAGACAATCAGGTCTAGAGTGTGCCCCTTATTGTGAGTGGGCTCTGTCACATGCTGAGTCAGTCCATAGTTCTCAAAAACACAACCCAGTTCTTTGGTCCCCCTGTCCTGGGGGTTGTCAACATGAACGTTAAAATCACCCGCAATGATTACACAATCAAAGTTAATACAGATTATAGACAGCAGTTCAGTGAAGTCATCAATGAAGGTTGCACAATATTTAGGTGGCCTGTAGATATTTAGAAACATCGCTTGAGGGGAAGACTTTAGCTGAAGAGCCATATATTCAAAAGAAACAAAATTTCCATAACATATTTGCGTACAGTTGAATGAGTCATTAAACAAAATGGCGACTCCACCTCCTTTCTTATTCATTCTATTCTCGCTCATAAAACGGAAATTAAAGGGAGCGGACTCGATGAGAACAGCAGCGCTGTTATTATGGTCTAACCAGGTTTCAGTTAAAAACATAAAATCTAGATTGTGCTTAATGATAAAATCATTGATTAAAAATGATTTTCCTGCCAAAGACCTGACGTTTAGTAAGGCTAGTGTTAGGGGGGACAGAAGGATGGACTCAAATGTACGGCTCACAGGGAAGGTATTTATTAGGAAAAAGGGGGATGGAAGTAGGGAGATGGACGCCAGGAGCAGGTGGGTGGCGGACCGGGGAGACTGTGCAGGAGGAGCCGGGAGCGAGGGCCGAGGAGGGGGCGAGGGCACGGCGAGCAGAGACACGGAGGACGGAGCCTGGTGGCGGCGAAAGGGAGAGATGAGAGTGGAGAGCTGCGGTGGCAGAGGTGCAGCAGTGCGAGGGGCAGAGCAGGATGATGAGGAGGAGACGCCGTGGGAGGAGGACTGGTAGGGGGTCCGAAGCCAGCCGGCCGGAGATTAACTGAAACAGGAAAACACAGGGAGAGTCAGTAACGACAGATACAAAGACACAACGGCTAGCACAGGAATTTAGCAGAGGTTCACCCATGTAGCTGATCTGACGATCAAGTGAAGAGTGGATGCAGAGCCAGGGTATATAAACAGGAGTAGATGATGATGGCAGGCAGGTGTGGATGGCTGGAGCGGGTGAAGGCTGGCAGGTGCGTCTGATGTTGGTGATTGGCGTTGACGGGAGGCAGGTGTGTGTGATCAGCTGGCTTCGGACGGGAGAGCAGGAAAACCAAAACAGGAAGGCAAAACCAAAACAAGATAGGCTGGGCAAACGAGACTTAGAGTAGTGAAAAGTAATAAGGGAGACAGACTCACGACCAGCCGGGACCCCGCCATGACACTAGTGTTAGTGTGTTTTCATTGTTTGGGACAGGCTGTAGCTGACGAGAAGTTTCTAAATGCTTTACTGATTAGAATGAATATAGAAACTCTGCTTTACAAAATATAAACAGAGAAATTACTAATAGTTTGTAGAAGGGAAAATTATTTACTTTACAAATGTTTTCACTATACTTATTAACTGTCAAACTTCTATTGATGAACATTATTTTTGAGAGCCTTATTTACTATGAACAAACCAGTCATGAGTGTGTATAAAAATGCTTTATTTATGAGAATTAACACAGGAGCAATGCTTTACAAATGAAGAACAAAACATTTAGTAATAGTTTGCAACTGGTTCATGATAGGAACATTTATGAATGGTTGTTTCATTATCTATTAAGTATAAATCATGTACCTGAGTCTGATAAAAATAAAAATTTCTAAAACAATATTACAAAAACCCAAACGTAGAACACTGCATAAATCTCCTGCTGGTGATTTAAAGAAAGCCTTTTGCTGAATCATTCAACTCATCCTTGTCGTCTGTGTTTTATTAAAACATAGTTACAGGTTGTCACATTATATAGATACTGTTGACAAAAGTACTGTCAGATATATCTCATTAACTAAATGTATTTCTTATTATTCATGATGAGCAGAGCTCTTAGTTGCCAGGTAACATGTTAAGTTACCTTTTCCCCCCAAAGAGCAGATCTCTACATACGATGCGTATTTTGGACATTTTCAGTCCGTACAGTAAAGGGTTGATGAGTGGTTGGCATGTAAGCCAGTACAATGACAGAAAAACACGCAACATATTGGGTAAATAGTTCATATTAAACCTGCTCTGTATTAATTCAAAGAAAGATCCAAAGGAAAAACTCAGCAGGGACAAAAGGTGAGGTGTGCAGGTACTGAGAGCTTTCTGTCTGGTCTGTCTAGAACCAGAAAAACACACTTTAAGGATCCTCATGTAAGAGAAAAGAATCAAGATTATAAGACCAAAGATTACTGTAAATATATTAACAAGTCCCAAAATGTTATTGGCTGTTGTATCAGAGCAGGCCAGCTTGACAACACTATAGTTGTCACAGTACACTTTGTTAATAATGTTTCCACACAGCTGTAAAGGAGCAGACATGAAAGACACTATCAAAGTATATCTAAGAAAAGGGTACAACCATGTCAGAGCAATAAGCAGGGCAATCTTTTTAGACTTCATACAAGTGTGATATTGTAAAGGATAACAGATAGCAAGATATCTGTCATAAGACATGATGGCCAAGGTCCAAAATTCTAAAGCTCCATAAGTATACAAGCAGAAGATCTGCAGGAAGCAGAAGGGAGCAGAAACAGTGTGAATGTCCGAGAGGATCTGAACCAGAAGGAATGGAAACAACCCTGTACTACCATACAGTTCATTTACAAACAGGCTGACCAGAAAAAGGTACATAGGTTCATGTAAGCTCCTGTTCACACAGATAACCCCACCAGCAGCACATTGGCACACACTATGAAGACATATAAGGACAAAATCAACAGGAAATATAAGTATTTAAACAGCCCGGTGTCAAAATAGGCAGAAAGTGTAAAATATGAAACCTGTGTAGAGTTGATCATGGTCCTCACCTTGGTTTATAACAATAAGACAAACTATTATGTTACCTTTCTTTCTACATTAGTAAAACTATAAGTAACTAGTTAGTCATTTGTAGTTAAACACCAAGCACACATGAACATGCATCAATGTAGTAATATGAAACATATTAATTATCATGGAAACAATTTAAACCAACACCCCCAAATGATCCATTTAGTTCAACATGATGTTCAGGTTACACATTAGTAATAAAACAGGTGTGACATTGTGTATATTTGAGCTTATACCCACTGTAGTCAGACTGAGTCCGTCCCAACTGAGCTGAACCTTTGTTACGACGTCTTTTATCCTTTTTAATAAGGAGGACCCCCCCGAAGCAGGATGAGGTCATTATGGAAAGGTCCCTTTGAAAGATGCGACTCATTTCCCCTCTCACGTCTGGCAGGTTCAAAATTACACAGCTGCTGGTCTTTCCTCCTCTACCTCCTCTTCCTCATCCCAGTCACTCGCCATAGTTCTAGTACTAGGCTGAGGCTACTCTGCCCAATGTGACGACATCACCGTATTAAATTAAAAACCTGTGAACACCAAAAATTACAAAGAAACGGGCCTTTAACAATATTTAGAGACATTTTTAAAATTATACACATATATTGAGTGATGTTTTCACCCAGTGGTGTTTTTTACCCTTTTTTTGCCTTTAAACGGTTCACAAGTTATGAAAAGGTCGTGGTCTACATACATTGGTGTGGATAGAGTATAGGAGGCGACTCAACATCACAAGAAGACAAATCATTCTGTGTTTAATGTAAATCGGAATAATGTTTACCAAAGGTACACTACTTCCTCTTTCAACAGCCCTAAAAGGAAGTTGGTCCTCTGTAACTTGCACATTTTTTGCACATCAAAACTCTTTGGATAAATTGTCATCATGAGTGTCAGTAGATTCTACCTGCAAGGATTCAAGAAGATTGCAGTCACGGCCAAAGAGGAGTTCGTAAGAAGGTAAAACCCATGACAATTGATAAAGTCAAAATGGCCGCCTTCCAGTTGGGCGGAGTTAATGAAGGTAAATGGGAAATATGTTCAAAATGATTAGAGCAATATCACTATCAAATCTGGTGAAGATTGAAGTCCAAGAACTACGTCCAAGTTAAGGCCTTCCCACGCATTAGGGGGCGCTATGTAGCCCCCTTACAGGTATCGGCTAACTCGCGGAAGAGTCTCACATAGCTCCCAGGTGTTTATGTGGGAGCCAATTTCTGTGAGTTTTCGTATGTATATATTTTGAGGCCGTCAAAAATGTGGATTCCTTCTTCATGGTGGGGGGACAAACAGAAACCAAACTCATATGGACCCCCAAATCTTGTCATCAAAGAACAACTGAGCTCATAGAACTGAAATTATTTTTTTATGTGCGCAATTTATTATTTTTGGTATTTTTGATACCTGTCTTTTATCTGTGTACTTTTATGCCATATTTCTGTGTATAATAATACACTTCTCAAACTTCATCCTGGTTTCCTACTCTCTTCAGACTTACACTTCTCTTTATTGATCCTTTTGGGATGACTCCCGCGAGGAAATTGAAAATTCCAGCAGCAGTTTTAGCAAGAAAAAAAAAAGAAAAAGATAAAAGATAAAAGACAGTGTAAAGACAACAACAAACAACAACAAAAAGAACATTCGTCAAATTAAGATTAAAAAAAACATAAATTATTATCACAGTGTGAGTGTTGAGTCCAGTGTTAAAGTGACCAAGTATTAGTGTAAGTCCAGGTGTGTATGTACTGTGTGTATGTATTGTCCTCTCTGCCCTGTTTCCTCCTCCCACCAACGTTCAGTTCTCATGGCTCTTAACAATCTAGTTCTCTTCTGGTTTGGGTCCAAATTTAAACACGTGACACTACTACGAGCTATTCCCTAAATGTACATTCTTACTACGTCTAATCAGGGATACAAACACTGTTTTACTTGTGTCTCTTTTTTATCTGCTAGCCTTTGCAACTCATTTATAAATGCTTTGAAAAGCGCTTAGGACACTAATCAGTAGTACCTCACGAGTTCATCATGAATCCATGTGTTGGTAAGTGCTTGTTAAAGATGCATTAACACACTAATATCCATTGGCATATTTATAAAGTAATGTTCAAATTGAACAATGCATGTTTGTGTCCAGGTTCTGGTAACCTTAGCAACTCATTTAGAAATGCTTTGTAAAGCAGCAGATCCCGACTTCAGATGGACTCACAGCATGTAGGTAACTAACTAGCAGGAACTCCTGAAGTAGTCATGGGTTTCATTATTGGGAAGTATTTGGAAGTTATGTAATAACACCCCAGTTATTAGTTTAGGCCTATTTATTGGTGGCTTTGAGTTTGTAGAAAGCGCTATATAAAGTCGATTTTTTATTATAAATATTTCTAAATCATAACATTTTATGAACAAATGTAGGTCTAGACTGTTAATCATCAACTTCCTAGTTTTTCACCAATGTCTTACGTACATTCCAGAGTTTCTAGTTTATAATGGTAAATTACTTAATTTACAAATGGTTAATGCATCATTTGTGCATTGTTAAAAAAAAAACAATTATAAAAGCTTCATATGGGATAATTTATTATGGATAAACCATTTACTAAATGTATTTCTAGGCAAGGCAAGGCAAGGCAGCTTTATTTGTATAGCACATTTCAGCAACAGGGCAATTCAAAGTGCTTTACACAAAATCAGTTAAATAAAACACAAATACAAACAGCTAAAAATTATAAGCATATAAAACACAAGAATAGACAGTTAAAAACAAAAAAGACACATAAAACATAAGAATAAAAGTTACAGTGCAGCATAAGAAATTTAATTGTTTCAGAACACATCTACTGTTCCCCGCTTGGGGAAATTATGTCACTCAGTTCTGTCCCTGACAGAAGGAAAATATCAATGATATTTTTACTTTAAGCTTTTATCTGGCCCCTAGCAGCAGATTTTTCGTGCACTTTTATCTGGCCCCTGGCAGCAGATTTTTTGTGCACATTTCCAACAGTGTACCCCAGGTACACTCACTCAGTTTACTTTTAGCTTTTATCTGGCCCCTGGCAGCTGATTTTTTGTGAACTTTTCCAACAGTGCGTCACTCACCCGTGTCTGTTCGTTAAAGAAATGAGCAGTCATTTAAAGAAAGGCAGCATCACTTTTATCTGGCCCCTGGCAGCAGATTTTTCGTGCACTTTTCCAAAAGTGTACCCCAGGTACACTCACTCAGTTCTGTCCCTGACAGAAGGAAAATGTCAATGATATTTCTACTTTTAGCTTTTATCTGGCCCCTGGCAGCAGATTTTTCGTGCACTTTTATCCGGCCCCTGGCAGCAGATTTTTCGTGCACTTTTCCAACAGTGTACCCCAGGTGCACTCACTCAGTTTACTTTTAGCTTTTATCTGGCCCCTGGCAGCAGATTTTTCATGCACTTTTCCAACAGTGTGTCACTCACCCGTGTCTGTTCGTTAAAGAAATGAGCAGTCATTTAAAGAAAGGCAGCATTACTTTTATCTGGCCCCTGGCAGCAGATTTTTTGTGCACTTTTATCCGGCCCCTGGCAGCAGATTTTTCGTGCACTTTTCCAACAGTGTACCCCAGGTGCACTCACTCAGTTTACTTTTAGCTTTTATCTGGCCCCTGGCAGCAGATTTTTGGTGCACTTTTATCCGGCCCCTGGCAGCAGATTTTTCGTGCACTTTTCCAACAGTGTACCCCAGGTGCACTCACTCAGTTTACTTTTAGCTTTTTTCTGGCCCCTGGCAGCAGATTTTTCGTGCACTTTTCCAACAGTGTGTCACTCACCCGTGTCTGTTCGTTAAAGAAATGAGCAGTCATTTAAACAAAGGCAGCATCACTTTTATCTGGCCCCTGGCAGCAGATTTTTTGTGCACTTTTCAAACAGTATACCCCAGGTACACTCACTCAGTTCTGTCCCTGACAGAAGGAAAATATCAATGATATTTCTACTTTTAGCTTTTATCTGGCCCCTGGCAGCAGATTTTTCGTGCACTTTTCCAACAGTGCGTCACTCACCCGTGTCTGTTCGTTAAAGAAATGAGCAGTCATTTAAAGAAAGGCAGCATTACTTTTATCTGGCCCCTGGCAGCAGATCTTTCGTGCACTTTTCCAACAGTGTACCCCAGGTACACTCACTCAGTTCTGTCCCTGACAGAAGGAAAATATCAATAATATTTCTACTTTTAGCTTTTATCTGGCCCCTGGCAGCAGATTTTTCGTGCACTTTTATCTGGCCCCTGGCAGCAGATTTTTCGTGCACTTTTCCAACAGTGTACCCCAGGTACACTCACTCAGTTTACTTTTAGCTTTTATCTGGACACTGGCAGCAGATTTTTCGTGCACTTTTCCAACAGTGTACCCCAGGTACACTCACTCAGTTCTGTCCCTGACAAAAGGAAAATATCAATGATATTTTTACTGTTAGCTTTTATCTGGCCCCTGGCAGCAGAGTTTTCGTGCACTTTTCCAACATTGTACCCCAGGTACACTCACTCAGTTTACTTTTAGCTTTTATCTGGCCCCTGGCAGCAGATTTTTCGTGCACTTTTCCAACATTGTACCCCAGGTACACTCACTCAGTTTACTTTTAGCTTTTATCTGGCTCCTGGCAGCAGATTTTTCGTGCACTTTTCCAACAGTGTACTCCAGGTACACTCACTCAGTTCTGTCCCTGACAAAAGGAAAATATCAATGATATTTTTACTGTTAGCTTTTATCTGGCCCCTGGCAGCAGAGTTTTCATGCACTTTTCCAACAGTGCGTCACTCACCTGTCTGTTCGTTAAAGAAATGAGCAGTCTTTTAAAGAAAGGCAGCATAAAAAAAAAGTCTTCAGCCTTCATTTAAAAGAACTGAGAGTAGCAGCGGATCTACAGGTTTATGGGAGTTTATTCCAGATATGAGGAGCATTGAAACTGAAAGCTGCTTCACCCTGTTTAGTTCTGACTCTGGGGACAGAAAGTAGACCTGTCCCAGATGACCTGAGAGGTCTGGGTGGTTCATAGTGTAGTAGCAGATCAGAAATGTATTTTGGACCTAAACCGTTGAGTGATTTATAAACTAGCAAAAGTACTTTGAAATCAATTCTTTGAGACACAGGAAGCCGGTGTAAAGACTTCAGAACTGGAGTGATGTGATCCAGTCTCTTGGTCTTAGTGAGGACTCGAGCAGCAGCATTCTGAATCAGCTGCAGCTGTCTGATTGATTTTTTAGGGAGACCTGTAAAGACACCTTTACAGTAGTCAAGTCTACTGAAGATGAAAACATGGACCAGTTTTTCCAAGTCCTGTTGACACATAAGTCCTTTAACCCTTGATATGTTCTTAAGGTGATAGTAGGCTGACTTTGTAATTGTCTTAATGTGGCTGTTAAAGTTCAGGTCTGAGTCCATGACTACACCAAGATTTCTGGCTTTGTCTGTTGTTTTTAACATTGTTGTTTTTAACATTGTTGTTTGAAGCTGAGCGCAGACTTTTAATCGTTCCTCTTTTGCTCCAAAAACCACCACCTCAGTTTTTCCTTCATTTAATTTCAGAAAGTTCTGGCACATCCAGCCGTTAATTTGTTCGATGCACTTAGTCAGTTTTTGTATTGGACTATAGTCCCCTGGCAATAAGGTTGTGTAAATTTGTGTGTCGTCCGCATAACTATGGTAACTTATTTTGTTGTTCTCCATAATCTGGGCCAGTGGGAGCATGTAGATGTTAAACAGAAGAGGCCCCAGAATAGAGCCTTGGGGAACTCTGCACGTCATATTTGTATGTTCAGATGTATAATTACCTATTGACACAAAGTAATCCCTATTCTTTAGGTAGGATTCAAACCAGTTTAGTACTGAGCCAGGAAGTCCTACCCAGTTTTCTAACCGGTCTAGTAGTATGTCATGGTCGACCGTGTCAAATGCCGCACTGAGATCAAGTAATACTGAGATTGAAATTTTGCCATTATCTGTGTTAAGGTGAATGTCATTAAAAACTTTGAAGAGACCCGTCTCAGTGCTGTGGTGTGGTCACCAGACTGAAAGGTATCAAAACTGTTGTTTATTGACATGAAATGGCTGAGTTGTAGAAAAACGCTTTTTCAAAGATTTTACTTAAAAACGGAAGGTTTGATATCGGCCTATAGTTGCTCATTAGTGATTGTCTAGGTTGTTCTTTTTTAAAGTGGCTTGATTACTGCAGTTTTCAGGGCCTGTGGAAAGATACCTGAAAGAAGAGACAAGTTCACAATCTGTAGAAGATCAGAAGTCAAACAAGTCAAAACATTTTTTAAAAGTCCCGCTGGTAGATTATCAAGGCAACAGGAAGAGGTTTTCAGATGTTGTATAATCTCCTCCAGGTTTTTATGGTTGATTAAATGAAATTCTGTCATATTGGAAATAGTTTTGCTTGAACACCGTAACAACACATATCCTGAGCTTGATATGGAGGCACTGGCTGTTTGTCTTATTTTCTGAATTTTGTCTTTGAAGAAGGAGGCAAAGTCATTGCAGGCCTTGGTAGATAAAAGTTCAGATGCTACTGGTACTGGAGGGTTTGTTAATCTATCGACAGTAGCAAACAAAGCACGTGAATTATTATTGTTTTTAGAGATAATATCAGAGAAGAAGGACCTTCTTGCATTCCTCAGTTCAAATTATAAATGCAAAGTCTCTCTTTATAGGTGTTATAATGGACCAGGAGATTTGTTTTTCGCCACCTTCGTTCAGCTTTCCTACACTCTCTTTTTTCTGTTCTCACCAGTAGGACATTTCTCCATGGAGATCTTTTCTTACCAGATACAACTTTGACCTTAGTGGGAGCAATGGCATCAATAACATTTGTAATTTTACAGTTGAAATTATCTACAAGCTCAGTGACTGAGAGCCCAGAGAGGGCGGGTGTGGAGGAGAAAAGCTGAATAAATGTTTCACTGGTGTTTTCAGTGATATACCGTTTTCTGATTATCTTTGTTTGGACACTTTTGGGCACAGAGATAGAGCCGCTGAAGAAAACACAGGAATGATCAGAGAGAGCAACGTCAGTCACCACAACCTTGGAAATGTTCAGACCCTTGGAGACTATCAGGTCCAGAGTTTGCCCCTTATTGTGAGTGGGCTTCGTCACATGCTGAGTCAGTCCATAGTTCTCAAAAACACAACCCAGTTCTTTG
Organism: Etheostoma spectabile; assembly: GCF_008692095.1. Lineage (NCBI taxonomy): Eukaryota > Metazoa > Chordata > Actinopteri > Perciformes > Percidae > Etheostoma > Etheostoma spectabile. The sequence goes on along the minus strand of NW_022604499.1, from coordinate 29,780 downwards.
GTCCCCCTGTCCTGGGGGTTGTCAACATGAATGTTAAAATCACCCGCAATGATTACACAATCAAAGTTAATACAGATTATAGACAGCACTTCAGTGAAGTCATCAATGAAGGTTGCACAATATTTAGGTGGCCTGTAGATATTTAGAAACATCGCTTGAGGGGAAGACTTTAGCTGAAGAGCCATATATTCAAAAGAAACAAAATTTCCATAACATATTTGCGTACAGTGGAATGAGTCATTAAACAAAATGGTGACTCCACCTCCTTTCTTATTCATTCTATTCTCGCTCATAAAACTGAAGTTAGGGGGAGCGGACTCGATGAGAACAGCAGCGCTGTTATTATGGTCTAACCAGGTTTCAGTTAAAAACATAAAATCTAGATTGTGCTTAATGATAAAATCATTGATTAAAAATGATTTTCCTGCCAAAGACCTGACGTTTAGTAAGGCTAGTGTTAGTGTGTTTTCATTGTTTGGGACAGGCTGTAGCTGACGAGAAGTTTCTAAATGCTTTACTGATTAGAATGAATATAGAAACTCTGCTTTACAAAATATAAACAGAGAAATTACTAATAGTTTGTAGATAGTTTATGAAGGGAAAATTATTTAATTTACAAATGTTGTCACCATACTTATTAATTGTCGAACTTCTATTGATGAACATTATTTTTGAGAGCCTTATTTACTATGAACAAACCAGTCATGAGTTTGTATAAAAATGCTTTATTTATGAGAATTAACACAGGAGCAATGCTTTACAAATGAAGAACAAAACATTTAGTAATAGTTTGCAACTGGTTCATAATAGGAACATGATTTCATTAATAAATGGTTGTTTCATTATCTATTAATTATAAATCATGTACCTGACTCTAATAATAAAAAAATCACCAAAATATTATTACAAAAATTCAAACGTAGAACACTGCATAAATCTCCTGCTGGTGATTTAAAGAAAGCCTTTTGCTGAATCATTCAACTCATCCTTGTCGTCTGTGTTTTATTAAAACATAGTTACAGGTTGTCACGTTATATAGATACTGTTGACAAAAGTACTGTCAGATATATCTCATTAACTAAATGTATTTCTTTTTATTCATGATGAGCAAAGCTCTTAGTTGCCAGGTAACATGTTAAGTTACCTTTTCCCCCCAAAGAGCAGAAGTCTACATACGATGCGTATTTTGGACATTTTCAGTCCGTACAGTAAAGGGTTGATGAGTGGTTGGCATGTAAGCCAGTACAATGACAGAAAAACACGCAACATATTGGGTAAATAGTTCATATCAAACCTGCTCTGTATTATTTCAAAGAAAGATCCAAAAGAAAAATTGAGCAGGGACAAAAGGTGAGGTGTGCAGGTACTGAGAGCTTTCTGTCTGGTCTGTCTAGAACCAGAAAAACACACTTTAAGGATCCTCGTGTAAGAGAAAAGAATCAAGATTATAAGACCAAAGATTACTGTAAACATGTAAATAAGTCTAAAAATGTTATTGGCTGTTGTATCAGAGCAGGCCAGCTTGACAACACTATAGTGGTCACAGTACACTTTGTTAATAATGTTTCCACACAGCTGTAAAGGAGCAGTCAGAACAGACACTATTAAAGTATTGACAAGTAAAGAGTACAACCATGTCAGAGCAATAAGCAGGGCAATCTTTTGAGACGTCATACGAGTGTGATATTGTAAAGGATAACAGATAGCAAGATATCTGTCATAAGACATGATGGCCAAGGTCAAAAATTCTCTACCTCCATAAGAGTACAAGCAGAAGATCTGCAGGAAGCAGAAGGGAGCAGAAACAGTGTGAATGTCCGAGAGGATCTGAACCAGAAGGAATGGAAACAACCCTGTACTACCATACAGTTCATTTACAAACAGGCTGACCAGAAAAAGGTACATAGGTTCATGTAAGCTCCTGTTCACACAGATAACCACAACCAGCAGCACATTGGCACACACTATGAAGACATATAAGGACAAAATCAGCAGGAAATATAAGTATTTAAAACCTCCGGTGTCAAAATAGGCAGAAAGTATGAAATATGAAACCTGTGTAGAGTTGATCATGGTCCTCACCTTGGTTTATAAAATAAGACAAATAATTACGTTAACTTTCTTTCTACATTAGTAAAACTATAAGTAACTAGTTAGTCATTTGGACTTAAACACCAAGCACACATGAACATGCATCAATGTAGTAATATGAAACATTAATTATGATGGAAACAGTTTAAACCAACACCCCCAAATGATCCATGTAGTTCAACATGATGTTCAGGTTACACATTAGTAATAAAACAGGTGTGACATTGTGTATATTTGAGCTTATACCCACTGTAGTCAGACTGAGTCCGTCCCAACTGAGCTGAACCTTTGTTACGACGTCTTTTATCCTTTTTAATAAGGAGGACCCCCCCCAGCAGCAGGATGAGCTCATTATGAAAAGGTCCCATTGAAAGATTCTGTTTTTTTTGGATTGTGAAATTGAGTTTATTTTCCAGTGACATCAGTGTTCATGAGAATGTTGGTGAAAGACAGATAGAGACACAAAAGAAAAAAATAAGAAAAGCAGTTTTCATTTAAACAAAATGAATTGCAATTAATCACAGAATATTGCCATAAGTTTATTGTAGTATCATCTTGTGATAACTGTATCGAGATTGTATCGTGGGGCCCATCTGTAATTTTCAAGACAGTTAAACAAAACTTATCATGAAGGTCAAAAAAGATTTCCACTAATATCTAACATTTCATTGTCCTTTTTTTATGTGTGCTGTTCAGGCGACCTATCACAGCACACGTTGGCCAAGAAGCTGGGTACTCTCTGGATTAGGGGTGTCATGAGTTTAAAAATCCAAAATTCTATTAGACTGTCTGTTTTGGGGTCTTGTAGTCTTCTACCGCATCAACAATGTGGAGAAGGCGTCTAACAACATCTGCTGCTAGTCTTGTTTTTACGAATCCTGTTTGGTCAGAGTTCATTAATTCTGACATTTAGGACTCCAAGTGATGGGCTAGGAATTTTGCAGCGATAGATCAGAGTTTAGCAGGCTCGGAGGTTGATAGCTAGAACACTCAGAGTTAGGAGATCAAGACATCAAAGCTCGGTAATTTTCTTTTTGCTTAGTCTGTAATCTTAGTTCCTCTAAAGTGATCAATTTCTCTAAGGGCATTTTCAAACCTGTGGTTAGTTTTCTTTGGTCCAAATCAGCTGGTGAGTTTGTAAACTTGGAGCAATTTGCCCTCGGTCGGTTTGGTTTCACACCTGGAAAAATCAAAGCGTAACAAAATGCACCATTAAAAATCGCGCAACAATGTCTACTCCTCTCATTGGTCAGATGTTTCTGGGGGCGGGAGCAAGAAAGTAAATACAGGGACAAGGTCCTGTGTTTTGTGGACCAGTGCATATTTTTGTATCTTCACTGTAATACCATGACCAATTAAAACGCAACTCTCTGCTGAGATCAATGATACCTCGCAAAATAGTGTACGTCAAATGGGTCATTACTTAGGAAAATGGGTATTGCTTAAGCAAAGGGGGTGGTTCAAACAATCACCAATGAAGAAAGAACTCTCTGCTGAGATCAATGACACCTTAAACGGTTCAAATGTTATGGAAGGAGTTGTGGCCTGATGGAGTGGACGTGGTCAAGTATAGGGACCCGCTCAGTATCACATGTAGACCACACATTCTAAGTTTCATGTAAATAAGATGATGTTTTTCAAATAAGGCATATTTCCTGTTGCCAGATGGTGGCGCTGTCTCCAAAAGTCCATATTGGCCTGTAGATGTCCTCAGGCCTGGACTCATAGTGATTGTGGGAAATTTCAAGCAGACACAACATACACTGTAGTTACAGCCACTTTCTTCTTCATTTCTAAACAATCAAAATGGCCGCCAGGCCACACCCACACCGTTTGTAGAAAAGGTTTTCTTTTTAAAACTTTCCATCGTTAAGGACTTAAGATGACTCAGACTGACTTTGAAGTCGATCTGATGAAATCTCTAGGAGGAGTTCGTTAAAGTACGACATGAGCAAATTGCCAAAAACATTCAATTCAAAATGGCGGACTTCCTGTTGGGTTTAGAGTATGGCTCCAATGGAGTTTTATGTCCGCCCTGCCATGCTACATATGTGTACCAAGTTCCTTGAGTCTATGTTGAATCTAGTGCAGGGGCTCAATGTTTTTATTTTTGTAGGGGGCGCTAGCGAGCCATTTTTATGCTTCTGTTCCTGAAACTCAATTTCTCCAGGCTTGATGCGACCGCCAAATTAGGTGAGTTTTTAAATATGTTAAGCCCCTCAAAAAGGCAATTCATTTATCAGAAAAAAGAAAGAAAGAATAATAAGAGTAGTAATAAAAATAATTAAAGCTGCAAGCAGCGTTGGACGGGCCCTCGCTAACCTGCGTATGTCGAGGTTCCTGGCGGACGCCGCTCCTTGCGACCGAGCATTTGCGCGTCACTCAGACACTGAAATTTGTCACCAATGAAAAGGAAACTCCCTGCTGAGTTCAACAACACCTCACACAAGACTCTACGTGATACTGTTCATTGTCTGTGAAAGGGGCGTGGCCAAATCATGGGGCAGCGGGTCAAACATCACCAATGAAGAAGGAACTCTCTGCTGAGTTCAATGACACCTCACACACACGGGTCGGCTCAGTAACCCATGGAGATCACACATTATAAGTTTCCTGTAAATCGGATGATATTTGTCATAGAAGGCTGATTTCCTGTTGCCACTAGGTGGCGCTATCTCCAAAAGTCCCCTGTCAACACCTGAGCCCAACCACTACAGAAATTTGTGATTATTTATAGGCCTTATACAGTGGTGTGAAAAAGTGTTTGCCCCCTTCCTCATTTCCTGTTCCTTTGCATGTTTGTCACACTTAAGTGTTTCGGAACATCAACCAATTTAAACAATAGTCAAGGACAACACAAGTAAACACAAAATGCAATTTGTAAATGAAGGTGTTTATTATTAAAGGTGAAAAAAAATCCAAACCATCATGGCCCTGTGTGAAAAAGTGATTGCCCCCTTGTTAAAACATACTATAACTGTGGTTGTCCACACCTGAGTTCAATTTCTCTAGCCACACCCAGGCCTGATTATTGCCACACCTGTTCACAATCAAGGCATCACTTAAATAGGAGCTGCTTGCACAGTAAGGTCCACCAGAAGATCCTTAAAAGCTACACATCATGCCGAGACCCAAAGAAATTCAGGAACAATTGAGAAAGAAAGTAATTGAGATCTATCAGTCTGGAAAGGGTTATAAAGCCATTTCCAAAGCTTTGGGAATCCAGTGAACCACAGTGAGAGCCATCATCCACAAATGGCGAAGACATGGAACAGTGGTGAACCTTCCCAGGAGTGGCCGGCCGCCCAAAATTACCCCAAGAGCGCAGCGACGACTCATCCAAGAGGTCACAAAAGACCCCACAACAACGTCCAAAGAACTGCAGGCCTCACTTGCCTCAGTTAAGGTCAGCGTTCATGCCTCCACCATCAGGAAAAGACTGGGCAAAAATGGCCTGCATGGCAGAGTTCCAAGGAGAAAACCACTGCTGAGCAAAAAGAACATCAAAGCTCGTCTCAATTTCTCCACAACACATCTTGATGATCCCCAAGACTTTTGGGACAACATTCTGTGGACCGATGAGACAAAAGTGGAACTCTTTGGAAGGTGTGTGTCCAAGTATATCTGGCGTAGAAGGAACACTGCATTTCATAAAAAGAACATTATACCAACAGTAAAATATGGTGGTGGTAGTGTGATGGTCTGGGCTGTTTTGCTGCTTCAGGACCTGGAAGACTTGCCGTGATAAAAGGAACTATGAATTCTGCTGTCTACCAAGAGATCCTGAAGGAGAATGTCCGACCATCTGTTCGTGTACTCAAGCTGAAACGAACTTGGGTTCTGCAGCAGGACAATGATCCTAAACACACCAGCAAGTCCACCACCGAATGGCTGAAGGAAAACAAAATGAAGACTTTGGAGTGGCCTAGCCAAAGTCCTGACCTGAATCCTATTGAGATGTTGTGGTGTGACCTTAAAAAGGCCGTTCATGCTCCAAAACCCTCTAATGTAACTGAATTAGGACAATTCTGCAAAGATGAGTGGGCCAGAATTCCTCCAGGACGCTGTGAAAGCCTCATTGCACGTTATCGCAAACGCTTGGTTGCAGTTGTTGCTGCTAAGGGGGGCCCAACCAGTTATTAGGTTTAGGGGGCAATCACTTTTTCACACAGGGCCATGATGGTTAGGATTTTTTTTCACCTTTAATAATAAACACCTTCATTTACAAATTGCATTTTGTGTTTACTTGTGTTGTCCTTGACTATTGTTTAAATTGGTTTGATGTTCCGAAACACTTAAGTGTGACAAACATGCAAAGGAACAGGAAATGAGGAAGGGGGCAAACACTTTTTCACACCACTGTATGTGTGCAAGATTTTGTGAGTTTTCCCACGTACTAAGGCCCTCAACAATGAGAGAGACGGGAGAGGTGCGGAATAACAATAATAATAATAATAATAATTAAAATAAAAAATAATTAAAGATGAAGGGGGCCCTCGCCCCCTCTCAGGTCGGGGTGCTGGCAGACATCAATGTTTGCAGCAGTGCATTTGCGCGACAGTCAGACACTGCAGAGCCAAAGATTGATTTTGCTGCAGCTATCTGTGTATTTGGTGTGTGTGTGTGTGTGTGTGTGTGTGTGTGTGTGTGTGTGTGTGTGTGTGTGTGTGTGTGACCCAACCTGCTCTTTCCTTTAAAAGCTTCCATATGGATGTATCCTAAAATCCTCTGTTTTTGTAAATAAAAAGGAGAGAGCATGAGGCCTTCTGTTCCTAGATCTAGATCAGTTTACCAGAACTAATCTGAACTAACGACATGATCTCTGTCTCTAGAGAGAAAGACGTTCACTCGCTGCTATTCACCGTCAGTCGCCATAGCTCTAGTACTAGGCTGATTCTACTCTCCCCAATGTGACGTCATCACCAAATTTACTCAAAAACCTTGCACACAAAAAATGACAAAAAAACAAAACTTGCCTTAAACACTGTTTGGAGACATTTTTAAATGAGATACATATCTTAAGTGATTTTTTTTAACCCAGGGGTGTTTTTTTACCCTTTTACAGCCTTGGAACGGTTCACAGGTTAGGTTCCTTGCACTTCGGGGTAGGACACTGTTGGTGCTCGGGCCCTAATAATAATAATAATAATAATAAAATGACAGTGGAGGACGACGCTGCCTACCAATAAATGTCAATATGGGTCCTAAGTACTGCGTGTGGAGGACAGTCTCAATCTTAACTGTCCTTTTTCTTCATCTGTCCTTTGACGTGTATTTATCATTGTATGTGAATCACGGTATATAATTTCCAATCAATTGTTTTTTGATCAAATAATTAATTAATAACTACAGCCATATGTACTGGTGATGAAATAGTCTGTTCATGTCATCATGCTTATTTGTTTCTTATTTCAACGTTGTTTTAACTTGCTGAGAGTAGAAGTTGAGACGTCAGGTAGATGTGTCCCGGGGTGATGAGGCCAGACTGCTGATGTGCCCCCCCCTCTGACTAGAAGACTTTAAAAGAAGCTGACGCAGAGTTTCATCTCAGTTTTAGATTAGAGACAGCAGACGGATGGTAAGGATTTATGCAATGTGATTACCTGTGTTCTGTCATTTCTAACATTAACGTTATATTGACTCTGAATAAGGTAGATGGTAAGATGGAGAGTGTGTTGTTGTGATAATTGATGTCTTTACTGTCTGCAGGCTGAATACTGCGTGTGTGTTGTTGTGATATTTGATGTCTTTACTGTCTGCAGGCTGAATACTGCGTGTGTGTTGTTGTGATAGTTGATGTCTTTACTGTCTGCAGGCTGAATACTGCGTGTGTGTTGTTGTGATATTTGATGTCTTTACTGTCTGCAGGCTGAATACTGCGTGTGTGTTGTTGTGATAATTGATGTCTTTACTGTCTGCAGGCTGAATACTGCGTGTGTGTTAATGATGTGAGTCTATGATAAGAGAACATTTGACATTTAAACTAATTTGATTTCTGCAGATCAACAAAGTGTAACGTTGTTCATGCTGTGCTAACTAGAAAGGTTGTGTTGGGAACCAAACTCTAATTATGAAAAACTCTACACAGGTTTCATATTTCATTTTTGTAGCATACTTCAATATTGGGCTCTTTAAATACTTACTGTTTGTGATCATGATGTTTTTTTATGCTTTAATTATCTGTGCCAATGTGCTGCTGGTTGTGGTTATCTGTGTGAACAGGAGCTTACATGAACCTATGTACCTTTTTCTGGTCAGCCTGTTTGTAAATGAACTGTATGGTAGTACAGGGTTGTTTCCATTCCTTCTGGTTCAGATCCTCTCGGACATTCACACTGTTTCTGCTCCCTTCTGCTTCCTGCAGAGTTTTTGTTTGTATACTTATGGAGCTATACAATTTATTAACTTGGCTGTCATGTCTTATGACAGATATCTTGCTATCTGTTATCCTCTGCAGTATAACACACGTATGACATCTAACAAGGTTGCTGTGCTTATTGCTCTAACATGGTTATTTCCATATTTTATAACTGCTGTCCCGATATTTATAGGTGCCTCTTTACAGCTGTGTGGGAACATCATTGACAAAGTTTACTGTAACAACTATTATGTTGTCAAACTGGCCTGCTCTGAGACTACTGTGGTCTACTTTTATGGACTATTTATCACTTGTCTTTTTGTCTTTTGCCCTCTCATGTTAATCCTCTACACCTACATGAGGATCCTTAAAGTGTGTTTTTCTGGTTCTAAGCAGACGAGACAGAAAGCTGTCAGCACCTGCACCCCCCACCTCGCTTCCCTCATCAACTTCTCCTTTGGGGGTTTCTTTGAAATAGTTCAGAGCAGGTTTGATTTGAGCAGTGTTCCCGTGATGTTGCGTATTTTCATGTCATTATACTTTCTGACCTGCCAACCGATCTTAAACCCTCTTATGTTTGGACTGCAGATGTCTAAAATACGTAGCTCATGTAAAAGTCTGATCTTTGGTAAAATGTAGAGTGCATCAATTTGTTTCTATAAAAAATACCTGTGGAGAAATGTTTAATGTGCTTTGTTGTAAATTGTCTTTGTGGAACCTGAAAAGGGTTTATAGATAAAATGTATTATTACTGTTATTGCTAGGGGTGGGGGAACATATTTATACACCATAGTATCACAATGCTTTCTGTTCTATCAACTGCACACATATCTTTTTTTACAAAATTTGACATTTATTTTTCATCAGTTTGTCTGTGTTGAAATCCCATTTTCTCCCAATAAAAGTGAAACGAAATGAACAAAGAGAGAATTTCTTCTTTTTAGATAAAACAGATGTTGACAAAGTGTTTTTCTTCTGGGACATCCTTTAACTATATAAAAATTAATAAATTGCAATAGACCTCTTGTGATCCCCCCCCCCCCCCCCCCACCTGAAGCCCCATAACATAACAACATTCACTCTACCAGATTGTTGCATCTAAGAGGTTTATTATGTAGAAACATAAAAAATTATTTAAACTATTAAAACATAATCTGAGTAATTTTGTGTTAATTTCCATTACATCACTACCTATATCACACGTTTTATTATATTAATATACATATAACGTTAAAACAAAACAATTCTGAGAAACATAAAGCTGTTAGTACTCTAAGGAGCCCTCTTACCTGGTGCATTATTAAAAATATTGTTTATAATAAGAATTAAACCCAAAGCAGTTTTAAAGCAGAAGGGGGGGGGGGGGTCTCACATCAGGGCCAGGGGCCAGGGTCAGGTGAATGAAGGGCAATACCTGTCTGACTGATACTCTAAAAACTATAACCCCCCCCCCCTTCCCATTCAAAGCAGTCTAAATCAAGGTCTGATTCTGAATCCAGTTCCCAGAGTGTAGTGCATGTTTAATATCCTGTGAGACCACAATGTGGCAGCATAAAGCAACTTTCAAATCACATCATTCTCCACTGAAGTTACACACTGATGATTAGTTTTAATCATTAATTAATTTCATCAATAAAATAGGCTCTGAGTCATGAAAAAACAAAAAAATCTTTGCATAACCTCTGCTACTGTGTGTTTATTTAAATATAATACGCCTACATGAAGGCCTAAGAGACTGCAATATGAACCTGAATATTACTATTAGGGCTATAGCATTCATCTCTCAAGGATGTGTGAATTAAATAAACTTCAGCTGGAGTCTGATTTAATGCAGGAACACCGTCAGTGATCTCTGTCTCCAGCCTTTAATACCAGTGTTCAGGCTTCTTAATATTACACACGCTACTGCAAATTAGACTGAGAGGTCAGCGTTTCAATCGCTACTTCTGGAAAGTGCTGCTTCTTAGCCGGATTACATCTCGCCATTTCGTGAATAGTAGGCCTCCCCCAGCTGGACGTGTCTGGACCACCTCCCTAGGGAGGCGCCCGGAGGCATCCTTACCAGATGCCCGAACCACCTCAACTGGCTCCTTCTGACGCGAAGGAGCAGCGGCTCTACTCCGAGCTCCTCTCGGATGACTGAGCTTCTCACCCTATCTCTAAGGGAGATGCCAGCCCCCTCCTGAGGAAACCCATTTGGCCGCTTGTACCCTGGATCTGGTTCTTTGGGTCATGACCCAGCCTTCATGACCATAGGTGAGGGTAGGAACGACACTGACTGGTAGATGGAGAGCTTTGCCTTCTGGCTCAGTTAACTTTTCATCACAACGGTGCGATAAATGTAATGTAATACCACCCCCCCGCTGCTCAGATTCTCCGACCAATCAGGACCATCTGAAATGCAACCGCTCCCCACCCTAACTACGCCTCGATATCCTGTCCATAAATACTACAAACAGGATTGGTGACAAAGCGCAGCCCTGGCGGAGGCCAACCCTCACCTGGGACGAGTCCAACTTACTGCCGAGAACCCAGACACAGCTCTCGCTTTGGTCATACAGTGGTTGGATGGCCCTAAGAAGGGACCCCCTCACCCCATACTCCCGCAGCACCTCCCACAGTATCTACCGGGGGATCCAGTCAAACACCTCCTAAAAATCCACAAAAAAATGTAGACCGGTTGTGCATACTCCCAGGCTCCCTCCAGGATCCTTGCGAGTGTGAAGATCTGATCAGTTATTCCACGACCAGGACAGAATCCGCATGTTCCTAATCACTCCGAGTTCGACTATCAGCCAAACCCTCCTTTCAGCACCTTGGAGTAGACTTTACCAGGGAGGCTGAGAAGTGTGATACCCCTGTAATTGGCACACACCCTCTGGTCCCCCTTTTTGAAGAGGGGAACCACCACCCCGGTCTGCCACTCCTTAGGCACTGTCCCAGACTTCCACGCAATTTTAAAGAGGCGTGTCAACCAAAACAGGCCCTCCACACCCAGAGCTTTCAGCATTTCTGGACGGATCTCATCAATCCCTGGGGCTTTGCCGCTGTGGAGTTGTTGGACTACCTCAGCGACCTCCACCAGGGAAATTGACAACAATCCCCCATCATCCTCCAGCTCTGCTTCTACCCCAGAGGACGTATCAGCTGGATTTAGGAGTTCCTCAAAGTGCTCCTTCCACCGCTCTATTACCTCCTCAGTTGAGGTCAACAGCGTCCCATCCTTACTGTATACAGCTTGGATGATTCCCCGCTTCCCCCTCCTGAGGTGGCGAACGGTTTTCCAGAAGCATCTTGGTTCCAACCAAAAGTCCTTCTCCATATCTTCTTCAAATTTCTCTAACATACAGCCTCAGATCAGATAAAACGATTATAAAATCAATCATTGACCTTTGGCTTAGGGTGCTCTGGTACCACGTACACTTATGAGCATCCCTATGTTCGAACATGGTGTTTGTTATGTACAATCCGTGACTAGCACAGCAGTCCAACAACAGACAACCACTCTGGTTTATATTGTTCCTCCGAATCACGCCTCTCCAAGTATCTCCATCATTGCCCAGTGTGAGTTGAAGTCCCCAGCAGAACTATGGAGTCACCTACTGAAGCCCCATACAAGACTCCAATCAAGGTCTCCACAAAGGCCCAAAACTCTTGTTTGGTGCACATGCACAAACAACAGTTTTCGCCCCCACCACAGCAGGCGTAGTGAAGCGACCCTATCGTCCACCGGGGAAAACCAATGCAGAGGCGCCTCACACCCTGGGCAACTCGGAATAGGAAAGAGTCCAACCCCTGTCCAGGAGTATGGATCCAGAACCGAGACTGTGCGTAAAGGTAAGCCCCGCCAGATCTAACTGGTAGCGCTCCAACTACCACACAAGTTCTGGGCCTGGCTCTAAGCCCCAGGCTTTCTCCAGGCAGGGTCCCTCGATCCCTTCCTCGCTTTATAATAGGATCTTTTGAACAATCCTTGTCTGGCCCCTCACCTTAGACCACTTTGCCATGGGAGACCCTACCAGGAAGACAAAGCTCCAGACAACACAGGCCCCAGGTTCAGAGGGACACACAAACCTCTCCACCACAATAAGGTCATGGTTCCTGGAGAGTTGTATTTGTGCAATGAGCACGAATACAATTTTAACTGCAAATAGTCTACACTACATTCATGTTAAAAATATTATTTTGCAGGATTTACTGTTGACTTTATGGATTTACTTGCCCCAATACCTGTAAAGGTTGATTGGAGGGTGTTCTCTGAACCCAGGGTCTCAAATACCAACACTTAGTTGCAGCCCGTAGCCTTTGATAGGGTATTAATCCACTGGCATTACTTCTCGGAACGAAAGCTGTTGCTTAGTCATAATTCGAAGTTACATGACTTCCTGCTTTGCTTTTGCCATAACTTCTACAGCACTAGATAATGCTGCGATATACCAATAAATGTAAATATGGGTCAAAATAACTGCAAAAAAATGTATTTGTCGTCTTTTGTAAACCACATTTTATTGCAGCTTTTTCTATAAACGTTTCTGGTGAGGGTAGATGTTCAGGTGTCCCGATATTAATAAGTTCCTCTTTACAGCTGTGTGGGAACATCATTGACAAAGTTTACTGTAACAACTATTATGTTGTCAAACTGGCCTGCTCCGAGACTACTGTGAACAACATTTATGGACTCTTTAGCACGTGTCTTTTTGTCTTTGTTCCTCTCCTTTTAATCTTCTACACCTACATGAGGATCCTTAAAGTGTGTTTTTCTGGTTCTAAGCAGACGAGACAGAAAGCTGTCAGCACCTGCACCCCCCACCTCGCTTCCCTCATCAACTTCTTCTTTTGGTTCTTTCTTTGAAATAGTTCAGAGCAGGTTTGAAATGAGCAGTTTTCCCGTGATGTTGCGTATTTTCATGTCATTATACTTTCTGACCTGCCAACCGATCTTTAACCCTTTAATATATGGACTGCAGATGACTAAAATACGTAGCTCATGTAAAAGTCTTATCTTTGGTCAAATGTAGACGGATGTTAAAGAGTGAATCAATTTGTTTTTACAAGATAAAGATGTAGAAACTAGAAACATCGGCCTTCTTGGTCACCAGTGTCCTCTTCTACACTGTGGTGTGCTGGGGGGGCAGCATATCAAAGAAGGACACCCACAGGCTGGACAAACTGATCAGGCGGGCCGGCTCTGTGGTCGGCATGAAGCTGGACTCACTGGTGACGGTGGCAGAGAGGAGGACATTGGACAAACTGCTGGCTATTACTGAAAATTCCAGCCACCCCCTGCACACCGTCATCAGCACCCAGAGGAGCCGGTTCAGTGGAAGGCTGCTCCTTCCCAAGTGCCGGACCAACAGACTCAAGGACTCCTTTGTCCCTCATGCCATCAGACTCTACAACTCCTCACTAGGGGGGAGGAGGAAATAGGGCAGAGAGGACAATACATACATACATACATACATACACACATACACACATACATACACACATATATACATACATATATACATACATACATACATACATACATACATACATATATACATACATATATACATACATGCATACACAGTAAACATACATACATACATACATACATACATATACACAGTACACATACATACATACATACATACACGCACACCTAGTCACTTTATCACTTTATCACTTCAATACTGGACTCAACACTGACACTTTAATAATAATTTATGGTCTTTTGTTTGTTTTATTTGACAAATGTTCTTATTGTTGTTATTATCATTATTGTTATTTTGTTGTCTTTATACTGTCTTTTCTTTTCTTTTTTTAATCTATTTTTTAATTTGTTCTTTCTTGCTAAAACTGGTGCTGGAATTTTCAATTTCCTTGCGGGAGTCATCCCAAAAGGATCAATAAAGAGAAGTCTAAGTCTAAGTCTAAGTCTAAGTCTTCTGTGAGAAGCTGAGTTATGTCGTAAGAAATGTTTAATGTGCTTTGTTGTAAATTGTCTTTGAGGAACCTGAAAAGGGTTTATAGATAAAATGTATTATTACTGTTAATGCTAGGGGTGGGGGAACATATTTATACACCATAGTATCACAATATTTTCTGTGTCTATACTGCAGCAACACAGGGACAAGTATTGATCTATTATTCTATCAATTGCATATGTATCTTTTTAACATTTGACATTTTTCATCTGTTGTCTGTATAAAAATCCCGTTTTTCTCCAATAAAGGGAAAACGAAATGAACAAAGAGAGAATTTCATCTTTTTTGATAAAACAGTTGTTGACAGTATTTTGTTCTTTGGGGACATAAATTGAAGTTAAAATATATAATAAACTTCAATAGACCTATTGTGATCCCCCCCCCCCCACCTGAAGCCCATCACATCACAGCCCCGACTTTACCAAATGTTTACATCTATAAGATTTTATGTAGATAAAATAAATTGCTAACATTAAAACAGAAACTGAGTAATTTTGTGTTGATCAATTACAAATTGCCCGTGATTCTATCACTACTACCTATATACCACTTTTTGATTATATTAAGACACATATACTGTAAAATAATAGATTCTCAGAAGAATAATGCTGTAAGTCCAACAATGAACCCTCTAACCTGGTGCAGTGTTAAAACTTCATTGAAGCTGCACGCAGCGATGAACGGGCCCTTGTTGTCTTCCCGTCAACCATGAAAAAAAACATTTTTGTCACTTTTTTTCAACATAATTATTGCTTTTTCTGACATTTTTATCTAGCTGTATTTTTTTATTCCAAAGTTCTTTGATATTTTTAACGTTTACATTTTCAGCTTATTTCGATGGCCCATTGTTGGTGACAAAAAACAAACAAACTGAAAACGGGTCAGTTTGACCCGAGGAAACATGAGGGTTAAAACATAATCAAGGCTGCGAGCAGCGATGAACGGGCCCTCGCCTCCTCGCAGGTCGGGGGGGCCGGCAGACGCCGATCGTTGCAACAGTGCATAAGCACGACAGTCACACACTGCAAAGCCAAAGACTGATTTTGCTGCAGCTATCTGTATGTGTGTGTGTGTGTGTGTGTGTATCTGTGTGTGTGCTTCTGTGTGTGTGAGACCCAACCCTCTCCTTCCTTAAAAAGCTTCCACATGGATGTATTTAATAATCCTGCGTTTTTGTCAAATAAAAAGGAGAGAGCATGAGGCCTTCTGTTCCTAGATCTAGATCAGTTTACCAGAACTGATCTGGACTAACGACGTGATCACTGTTGCTAGTAGAAAGAAAACGTTGACGTTCACTCGGTGCTATTCACTGACATTTAAAAAAGCAATCATTGTATGCACTGCTGCGCTGGCACTTCTGTGTTGCTAAAGCAACTCAACAGGAGACTTCCCCAACTCTCAGCAATTTCTCATTTACCCTCTCACATCTGGCAGGTTCAAAATTATACAGCTGCTGGTCTTTCCTCCTCTTCCTCATCCCAGTCAGTCGCCATAGTTCTAGTACTAGGCTGAGGCTACTCTCCCCAATGTGACGTCATCACTGAATTGAATTTAAAAACCTGTGAATTCAAAAAGTTACAAAAACCTGTCCTTTAATGCTATGTAGAGACACTTTTAAACAGGATATGCATATCTTGAGAGATTTGTTTTTAACCCAGGGTGGTTTTTACCGTTTTACAGCCTTTAAATAGTTAACAAGTTATCAAAGGGGCTTGGTCTGTATCTCGCAAAGATCAAAGAGCAAAAACTTTTTGTATAAACTGAGGCCGTCAAAAATGTGCCCAACCGCTAAAACCAGGTTAAAAACAGTTAGGGGGCGCTATAGAGCAACCATACCACTCGCAAGCCTTAATGTGAATTCAGATGAAAGAGTTTAATATTCTGCACATGGCTGCAAGATTTTGGGATTTTTCGTGGATCCTGAAGTCCTCAAACAAGTCTTCGTGAGATGAAAAACGTTTGTGATTTAATTTTCTAAAAATAGCTTGATAGAGTTCCAGATGATTCGCATGTTCCCTCAAGAGTTGCGCATTGTGTGTTGTAATAGTACTAGGCTGAGGCTACTCTCCCCAATGTCACGTCATCACCGTATTGAATAACAAAACCTGTGAATTCAAAAAATTACGAAAACCTGTCCTTTAAACACTATTTAGAGACATTTTTAAAAATTGTATACATATCTTGAGGGATTTTGTTAACCCAGGGGTGGTTTTTACCCTTTTACAGAAAGGGGCGTGGTCTATATAAATGGGTGTGGCTAGAGTATAGGGGCCGGCTCAATATCACATGTAGACCACAGATTCTAAGTTTCACATAAATCAGAATAACGTTTACCAAAGATACGCTACTTACTCTGTCAACAGCCCTGAAAGGAAGTTGGTCTTCTGCAACATTTTTTGCGTCAAAATCACGGCCTAGGAGGAGTTCGAAAGAATGTAAACCACATGACATTTCATAAAGTCAAAATGGCCGCCTTCCAGTTGGGCGGAACTAATGAAGGTAAATAGGAAATATATCTGCAATGATTAGATCAAGATCAATATCAAATCTGGTGAAGATCGGAATAAGTACGTCCAAGTTAAGGCCTTACCACGTATTAGGGTGCGCTATGTAGCCCCTTAAATATATGGGCCAAATCGCTAAAGAGTCTCGCAAATCTCCCCGGTGTTTATGTGGGTAATTTTTGTGAGTTTTTGTATAAAGTCCAAAATGTGCCCAACTGCTAAAACCAGGCTAAAAACATTTAGTGGGCGCTGGAGAGCAGCCATACCACTCCCAAGTCTAAATGTAAATTCAGATGAAAGAGTTAAATATTCTGCACATGGCTGCAAGATTTTGAGAGTTTTTCGTGGATCCTAAAGTCCTCAAACAAGAATTTGTAAACTGAGAAATGTTTGTAATTTATTTTCTAAAAATAGCTTGATAGAGTTCCAGATGATACGCATGTTCCCTCAAAAGTTAGTTTGATAAATTATGACGTTTTGTCAAACTCAGGGCGAACGTTGGGGGCCGCTATGGCCCCTGGGAACCAAATACAATGGTTCCTTTTTCAACAGCCACCTAGAGGAAGTTGGTTCTCTAGAACTTGTGCATTGTGTGTTGCAATAGTACTAGGCTGAGGCTACTCTCCCCAATGTGACGTCATCACCAAATTTAGTCATAAAACCAGTGAATACCAAAAATGACAGAACTAGCCTTTAACACTATTTGGAGACATTTTTAAAAATGATATACATATCTTGAGTGATTTGTTTTACCCTTTTACAGCCTTTTAACGGTTCATAAGTTATGAAAGGGGGCGTGGTCTGTATCTTGCAAAGCACCCAGGTGTTTTTTGGGCGCCAATTTTTGTAAGTTTTCATATAAAATGATGCCGTCAAAAATGTGCCCAAGTGCTAAAACCATGCTTGAAACAATTAGGAGACATTATAGAGCAACCATACCACTCTCAAAACTAAATGTGAATTCAGATGAATGAGTATCATTTTCTGCACATGGCTGCAAGATTTTGAGAGTTTTTGTGGATCCTAAAGTCCTCAAACAAGACTTTGTAAAATGTCTGCAAAGATTCAAGAAGATTGCAACAACGGCCTAAGAGGAGTTCGAAAGAATCCTGGATCCTAAAGTCCTCAACTAAATGAGAAATTAGCCATATTGTAAATTTTATAATTTTGTGAATTTTTCTAAAAATATCTTGTCAGTGTTCCAGATGATACGCATGTTCCCTCAAAAGTTAGTTTAGTTAATTACTACTTTTGTTGAACTCAGGGTGCACGTTAGGCAACGGCCGAGACCAATCAGCACAGACTTTGGTGATGATTAATTGGTCTGACATGTGACAAGTTTAATGAGTTTTCACTCAAAATGAGAGAGACGGGAGAGGTGCAGAATAATAATAATAATCCCAACAAAAACAATCAGTTGCATGCTCTTCGTGCTAGGACACCAGATAATTATGTTTACCTTAAGAATTGGCCCCAAAGCAGTTACGTCAACGTAAATTTATGGGGAAGATTTACATTTTTGGGACACAACATCAGTAAGTGATTTGTTAAGTTTTGGACGGATAAAGTTAGCCTTAGGTTACTTTTTTCTAAAATACCTGCTTAGGACAGTTAGCTGCCGTTAGCTAATTAGCCCTGTTAGCATGCAATGTTCTAGCTACGGCTAATATAACCATCTCTTGTGGGGGGGAGGTGGCCTTGACTGGAGAAATGCTGTTTTCAAAAAATTAAACAAAGCTTGAAAGTGTTAATGTGCCTTTCCAACACATCCCTTTAACTGTTTTTATGAAGAAAAAAAATGAAGTG
This sequence comes from Etheostoma spectabile, assembly GCF_008692095.1. Taxonomy (NCBI): domain Eukaryota; kingdom Metazoa; phylum Chordata; class Actinopteri; order Perciformes; family Percidae; genus Etheostoma; species Etheostoma spectabile. The sequence continues at coordinate 11,052 of NW_022604499.1, read as the reverse complement.
GCACCAAGGGTTAAAAAAACAAGAGGACATAGGATCTTCTGAGGTCATCCACACAGACCCACCAGCAGGTTCACTTTCAGAAACACTTGCTGTGTGGCAAAGCTGTGATGAAAAACACATTATTTCTGATTTCACTCATATTGAAAAAAAAATTCTACTCAAGTCAGGCTTTTAAGTCGTTTAGAATTTTTTATTTCAAATAATATTGCAGCCACAAAATGTTCTGTTTCAGATTGTATTTGAATGTTTGACTGTTGTTAGCACAGGGATTACAATTCCCTTCAACGTGTCTTGGTAGGAAGAGCCAGCCTCTGATGGCCATGAGAATTACGATGGGAGCAAAGCAGGAAGTCATGTAACGTGTCACTAAGACCCAGACAGGGTGTATAGGGTGACGGGAGGAGGTTTTTGGGTCAAATGAACCCAGGACCTTCACCCAGGAGACGCAGTCAGTTTCCTTCTACACTACTAAACATCGCATTGTTCATCTCAAACCACAATACTGGTATAAACATAACTAGGTAGATTTTGTGCCTTTATTTCTAAAGAAGCTCAATTAAATGTTCTAAGCTTTACATCACTTCATTTGACTTTATTATAATGTCAATCACCAGGGAAACTGACCCTCAGTGATGCTCATTTCACTTTGCTTTTCTCATGTAATTTATACCTTTTTAATTTTCAGCCATGTGTTAAAGGTGGTTGTTGGAACATATTAAACATTGACATGAAAAAAAGAAATAATAAATACAAAAACTAATATTCACAATGTAACTGTTCTACATTTTTTAAGGTGTTGAAGCTGAGGAAATGAAATACATGGCTTTCAAAATTTGTATCTTACACTTTACCAAAGATGAGATTTTTACATTTGATGCGGATTTTTTTCAAATTTAGCCCGTACATTAAAGGGTTGAAGAGCGGTTGGCAGGTGAGGAAATATAAAGATACAAAAATGCGCAACATAATGGGTGCACCCCCCATGTCAAACCTGCTCTGTATTACATCAAAAAAACACCCAAAAGAAAAGTTGATGAGGGAAGCGAGGTGGGGGGTGCAGGTGCTGACAGCTTTCTGTCTCGTCTGCTTAGAACCAGAAAAACACACTTTAAGGATCCTCATGTAGGTGTAAAAGATTAGTATTGCAAGACCAAATAGAACAATGAAAGTGTAAATGAGTCCATAGATGTTATTGACTGTGGTGTCAGAGCAGGCCAGTTTCACGATAGCGTAGTTGTTGCAGAACACTCTGTCAATATGGTTCCCACACAGCGGTAAGGAGGAACTCAATGATATCATGACAACAATTGCAAGAAGAGGGAATAACCATGATAGAACAATAAACACAGCTACCTTGTTAGACTTCATACGAGTGTGATACTGCAGAGGATAACAGATAGCAAGATATCTGTCATAAGACATCACAGCTAGATTGTAAAACTGTACATTTGCATAAGTATGCAAGCAGAAATTCTGCAGGAAGCAGAAGGGAGCAGAAACAGTGTGAATGTCCGAGAAGATCTGAACCAGAAGGAATGGAAACAACCCTGTACTACCATACAGTTCATTTACAAACAGGCTGACCAGAAAAAGGTACATAGGTTCATGTAAGCTCCTGTTCACACAGATAACCACAACCAGCAGCACATTGGCACACACTGTTAAAACATAAACACACATCATGATCACAAACAGTAAGTATTTAAAGAGTCCAATATCAAAGTATGCTCCTAAAGTGAAATATGAAACCTGTGTAGAGTTTTTCATAATTAGAGTTTGGTTCCCAACACAACCTTTCTAGTTAGCACAGCATGAACAACGTTACACTTTGTAGATCTGCAGAAATCAAATTAGTTTAAATGTCAAATGTTCTCTTATCATAGACTCACATCATTAACACACACGCAGTATTCAGCCTGCAGACAGTAAAGACATCAATTACCACAACAACACACACGCAGTATTCAGCCTGCAGACAGTAAAGACATCAAATATCACAACAACACACACGCAGTATTCAGCCTGCAGACAGTAAAGACATCAGTTATCACAATAACACACTCTCCATCTTACCATCTACCTTATTCAGGTTATAAATGACAGAAAGTAGGTGATCACATATGTATAAATAAATCTTACATTCATCTGCTGTCTCTAATCTAAAACTGAGATGAAACTCTGCGTCAGCTTCTTTTAAAGTCTTCTAGTCAGAGGGGGGGCACATCAGCAGTCTGGCCTCATCACCCCGGGACACATCTACCTGACGTCTCAACTTCTACTCTTGATGATAACCAATGGTTAATTTTGAACAACATACACAAGAATAAACAACAAGGTTTCTACGTTAGGGGGATAAACGAGGGCCACTGAGTCCAGCGTAAGAGTCACAACAACCCAGAGTCTAAGGTTACCTAGCAACAGACATAAAGTCGGGGCCCGATCCACCAAGATCTGGTCTGAAGTGGGCCCCGATGTATTCTCTCCCTTAAACTTTTATCCTACCGTCACAGGGGGTTTCTTCTTGTTTCTAAGCAGAAACTGTTATCTTCACACACACACACACACACACACACACACACACACACACACACACACACACACACACACACCAGGTTTGGGGCCTCTGTTTGGTGCAACTGTCTCTTCTGTTCTCCTAACTTTGACTCTCTTTCCTGTTTTTCTGTATCATTCTGGTACACAATGCACTAGTATGCCACATTAGGCCTGAGCTAAAGTTTAAGGCTCAAGCTAAACCATCTGTGTGTCAGAGAGTGGAGATGTGCCTTGCTTTTGCCATCCAGCTATCAATCAATCCATCATCCATCCATCCATCCATCTATCCATCCATCCATCCATCCATCTATCCATCCACCCATCCATCCATCCATCCACCCATCCATCCATCCATCCATCCATCCATCCATCCATCCATCCATCCACCCATCCATCCATCCATCCACCCATCCATCCATCAATCCATCATCCATATTCATCCACTTATCCGGTATCGGGTCGCAGGGGCAGCAGCTCCAGCAGGGGACCCCAAACCTCCCTTTCCCGAGCCACATCAACCAGCTCCAACTGGGGGGGGCATCCTGAGGTGTTCCCAGGCCAGGTTGGAGATATAATTCCTCCATCTAGTCCTGGGTCTTCCCCGAGGCCTCATCCCATGTCTTCTATTCCTAGATCTAGATCAGTTTACCAGAACTAATCTGAACCAACGACATGATCACTGTCACTAGAGAGAAAGAAAACGTTGACTTTCACTCGCTGCTATTCATTAACTCAGTAAAAAAAAAATCATTTGCCTTCTCACGTCTGGAAGGTTCCAAATTTGCTGGTCTTTCCTCCTCTTCCTCATCCCAGTCAGTCGCCATAGCTCTAGTACTAGGCTGAGGCTACTCTCCCCAATGTGACGTCATCACCGTATTGAGTTAAAAACCCCGCTAAAACCCAAAATTATAAAAAAAAAAACACTATTTAGAGACATTTAAAAAACATGATATACATATCTTGAGTGATTTTTTTTTACCCAGGGGTGGGTTTTACCCTTTTAGCCTTTAAACGTTTCACAAGTTATGAAAGGGGCGTGGTCTGTTACATGAGTGTGGCTAGAGTATAGGGGGCGGCTCGATATCACATGTAGACCACACATTCTAAGTTTCATCCATCCATCCATCTTCGACCGCTTATCGGGTATCGGGTCTCGGGGCAGCAGCTCCAGTAAGGGACCCCAAACTTCCCTTCCCGAGCCACATCAACCAGCTCCGACTGGGGGATCCCGAGGCGTTCCCAGGCCAGGTTGGAGATATAATCTCTCCACCTAGTCCTGGGTCTTCCCCGAGGCCTCCTCCCAGCTGGACGTGCCTGGACCACCTCCCTAGGGACCCCCCCAGGAAGCATCCTTACCAGATGCCTGAACCACCTCAACTGGCTCCTTTTGACGCGAAGGAGCAGCGGCTCTACTCCGAGCTCCTCTCGGATGACTGAGCTTCTCACCCTATCTCTAAGGGAGACGCCAGCCCCCCTCCTGAGGAAACCCATTTCGGCCTCTTGTACCCTGGATCTCGTTCTTTCGGTCATGACCCAGCCTTCATGACCATAGGTGAGGGTAGGAACGACACTGCCCGGTAGATGAAGAGCTTTGCCTTCTGGCTCAGTTAACTTTTCGTTTCATGTAAATCAGAATAACGTTTACCACAGATACGCTACTTCCTCTTTCAACAGCCCTGAGAGGAAGTTGGTCCTTTGTAACTTAAACATTTTTTCTAAATTCTTTGGATGACTTTTCGTCATGAGTGTCAGAAAATACTACCTGCAAAGATTCAAGAAGATTGCAGTCACGGCGTAGGAGGAGTTTGAAAGAATCCTGGATCCTACAGTCCTCCAACAAGTCTTCGTAAAATGAGAAATTTCACAAGAAATTTGTCATATTGCAAATTTTATAATTTTGTGGTCTTTTTTTAAATATAGTTTGACAGAGTTCCAGATGATACGCATGTTCCCTCAAAAATTAGCATGATGAATTATTACTTTTTCGAATTCAGGTTGCACGTTGGGGGGGGGCGCTATAGAGCCCCCTGTCAACGCCCGAGACCAAGCACTACAAAATTTTGTGATTTTTCATACTGTAGGTCTGACATGTGTGCAAGTTTTTGTGAGTTTTCCCGCATATTAAGACCCTGAAAAATGAGAGAAACGGAAGAGGTGCCGCATAGTAATAATTAAAGCTGCAAGAAGTTACAACGGGGTCCAAGCCAGTCATCCCCAATGAACTGGGGAGCGCATGAAAGTGGAACCCAAAGCAAAACGCTGGGGGGGCAAACGTTGGGAAACATGGAGAGGCGCATGTAACGGTACGGATTAATAGCACAATGACCCCAAAAAACTCTTCTAGGCTGGATACAAAACCTTCCGTAAGGGACAGGAAGACAACAAAGACGTCGGCAGAACTCTGTTAGCATTTGCTCAAAAAGACAGTAATTTAGTAATAAAGACTTGTTCTATTATTAAGTTACAAAGTTATGAATCAGAAGTTTGATGTCACTCGACCTCCCAAGTGATAATAAGACCCAAAATTGTCTACTTTGATTATGGCGCCCCCTAAAGGCCGATCTTTACCAAATTTGATTTCTTGGTTTAAGCGAAACACTCAATGCAATTAAATGGGAAATTTGAAATTGCAATCTCTCCGCCACAGTAAAGGCTATCAACACCAAACCTGTGACGTTGTTTGGCATGACGCCCGGAGGCTCTGTACCAAGTGTGGTAAAGAGAGGCCATTAGGGGCCGCTATAATCAACAAAGACCCTTTTGGGCCTTTTTATCCCTTCTGAGGTCGAGTGCGTCGTACGTGACGTCAAACGGCACTTCTGAGTCATGACTTTGCAACTTAATAATATAACTAGTAGAAAAGTACTGTCTTTTGGAGCAAAAGCTAACAGAGTTCTGCCGATGTCTTTGTTGTCTTCCTGTCCCTCGAGCGTTTTGTCTGTCATTTGGGCTCTGGGACGTTTTCAACAGCAATGTCCCGCCGATGTTGCAGCTCTCGCCTCTTGATATTTTCCTGGTGAAGAAATAATCTGTCCATGTTATCATGCTCATATTGTTTCTTCTTTGACCTCTGTTGTTTTTTTAACTCGCTAAGAGTAGATGTTGAGACGTCAGTTAGATGTGTCCCGTAGTGAGGCCAGACTGCTGATGTGCCCCCCCAGCACCAAACAGGAAGCAGCAGACTGGGTAGAGCCAGTGTTGTTTATGGTTTCATGGCGCTGTGCAAAACAGAACTGTGTTGTTATTTTTTCAACCATCACTTAGAAACCAGCAGCTACTCGTTGCCACAACGACCAGGTCCTCTGGTACTGAGGTCCGACCGCTGCTGTGGGCGTCTGCTCACTGGAAAAGGTTAAAAGACGCAGAGCAGAGGTTGGAGCTCAGTTAGACTGGACTCCCAGTCCCACTGAAGCAGATGAATGTTAGCATTCTCCCAATGTCATCAACTGTTGGGTAATGTCTGACCTTTAGTATTACAGCAGACACTTGGTGAAGGGCATGTTTGATGAACTCATTCTCTCCTGTTTGTTGATTGAATGCTGTTTGGGATCAATGTCTTATCTGAACACAGTCTGAAGAAAGCTGGAAATGTTTGACTAACCTTTCAGAAATCCTTTAATGAAATGTTACACCATGACGTTATCTTGTAACATGTTTTAAATTTTGTTTTTCAGAGTCAGGAGGATAATGGTAAATACTACGCAGGTTTTAATGTTCACACTAAGTGCCTATCTTGACACTGGTGGTCTCAAATATTTATATTTTCTTATTATCATTTACATATATCTGTTAATTATCTGTGCCAATGTGCTGCTGGTTGTGGTTATCTGTGTGAACAGGAGCTTACATGAACCTATGTACCTTTTTCTGGTCAGCCTGTTTGTAAATGAACTGTATGGTAGTACAGGGTTGTTTCCATTCCTTCTGGTTCAGATCCTCTCGGACATTCACACTGTTTCTGCTCCCTTCTGCTTCCTGCAGATCTTCTGTTTAAACACTTATGGAGCTAGAGAATTTTGGACCTTGGCCATCATGTCTTATGACAGATATCTTGCTATCTGTTATCCTCTACAATATCACACTCATATGACATCTAACAAGATTGCCCTGCTTATTGCTCTGACATGGTTGTACCCTTTTTTCGTGAGTACTCTGACAGCATCTGTTCTGACTGCTCCTTTACAGCTGTGTGGAAACATTATTAACAAAGTGTACTGTGACAACTATAGTGTTGTCAAGCTGGCCTGCTCTGATACAACAGCCAATAACATTTATGGACTTGTTAATATATTTACAGTAATCTTTGGTCTTATAATCTTGATTCTTTTCTCTTACACGAGGATCCTTAAAGTGTGTTTTTCTGGTTCTAGACAGACCAGACAGAAAGCTCTCAGTACCTGCACACCTCACCTTTTGTCCCTGCTGAGTTTTTCCTTTGGAGCTTTCTTTGAATTAATACAGAGCAGGTTTAATATGAACTATTTACCCAATATGTTGCGTGTTTTTCTGTCATTGTACTGGCTTACATGCCAACCACTCATCAACCCTTTACTGTACGGACTGAAAATGTCCAAAATACGCATCGTATGTAGAGATCTGCTCTTTGGGGGGAAAAGGTAACTTAACATGTTACCTGGCAACTAAGAGCTTTGCTCATCATGAATAATAAGAAATACATTTGTTAATGAGATATATTTGACAGTACTTTTTTATTTAACTACTTACTATGTTATATATATGTATACTATATGATGTGACAACCTGTAACTTCGTCTTCATTAAACATAGATGAAAAGGTTGCTTTGAAAAAGCAGGAAAAAAAGAAAAAGTTTTCTTTAAATCACCTAAAGTAGATGCATGCACGTTTGTCTTTTGGATTTTTGTAATTATTTTAACGTTGTAATTTTTTACTCTTTCACTATTGGAACTAAAGAAAACAAATCAATAAGCATAATGTGTATAAAACCTGTCCAGTGTAGGTAAGGTGATATGTTGGAGCCCTTATACAACTTTGTTTTGTTGATATACCACGTTGGTGATATTAGTTCTTCTGCAGTTTCCTGTTGGAGCGCTGGGGGGAGCATTGTCTTTGGAACAAGGAGCAGATGAGTTGGACTGGATGTTTGTGCTCCGGTGAGCAGGCCGTCTGGATAATAAATGGGTCCCAGCTCCCAAATGCAGACAGATTGTGGACATTGACTATTAGCATGCACAACAAGCAAGCTCTTCCCTGGTCCCATAGATAGATAGAAGCTCAAATTTCATGTTTATAAAACTTTTTTAAAACTGTCAGTCAACTTTGACTGATAGTGGATCAACAATCGTGGATTGTGCATTCCCTAAACATAGATGTTATCTCAGCTGTTGGATAATGGAGATAAAGACAATATTTGATAGTAGATTATGAAGTAAATTGTTGTTTCCGAATTGTTTTTAAAACCCCAAATAAGTCCAGAGGGAAACGAGAGGGTCCCGACGGTGAAGGGTTAAAACTACATGAATTCTTCTTCTTTTTGACACATGCTTTGTTTTTCAGTGAGACAGAACACACACCCCGGGGGAAAAAGACAATGGAAATAAAAAAACTAATAACAATTGGCCATGGAACAAACAATAAAAAATAACGTTTCATGGCCAAATAGAAAATGTAATTACAAATAAATAAAAGATTATAATTAACGCTTCCATGTGTTGTCATAAAAAAACAAACCACACTATGAACATATGTATGTAACACTTTATAAGGTTGTGATCTATAAAAAAATGATGGGAGAATGTGCGGCTACTGCTGGTCCTGCAGGAGGACTACGCCAATGGAAGGGTCCGGAGACAAAGAGACTTCAGGGACCTTGATGATGACTGGCCAATATGATGATTTAAATTCACTAAAGCTGTGCTCTTGGATCTGTGTACTGAATTGGGTCCAGTAGAGAGGGCAATGTGCCAGAATTACACCATCCTGGTCCAAATACAGGTCCTCCCCACCCTGGGGGCCACCGGCTGTTTCCAGAGGTAATGGCAGATGGCTACTATGCATCCTGATAAAGTTCCCTTGGCCTTTGGAATTGAAATAACCCTCACGCCCCCCATCATCACATTCCCTTCACCATACAAAGAGATTGGCATGGGGAACTTTCCAGAAGATCATCTCTCAATGCAAATCAAACCAGCTATTAAGCTAACAGCAGAACAATGCTAGGGACGTCTGGAGAGGGCTGCAGAACATCTCCGGCCACTGCAAAGCTGTGGGAAGAAGCCAAGCCGGAGGAGACAAGACTGGGCAGATGAGCTGAATCTGTTTTTAACAGATTTGAACTCTGCCTCTCGCCTCCCTCTCACACCCCCCAGCCCCCTCTTTCACACCCCCTGGCCTTCTCCTCTCCCCCCCTCCCCCCTCAGCCTGCCACCTTCAACGACCCGCATCAGCAATGAACCACCAGCCCGCTCCTCCCCCCTCTCCCCGCTCATCAGTTCACCACCCCCCTCTCCCCCTCCCTGAGACCCACCTCCTACCATCCACACACCCCAGTCATCCTCCACCCACTTCTCCATAAAGATGATCAGGTGAGAAGTCAACTGAAAGAAGCTCAAGGCAAGGAAGGCCCGGGCCCGGACGGCATCAGCCCAAGTCTCCTCAGGGACTGTGCTGACCAGCTCTGTGGTGTGTTCAGGCACTTATTCAACCTGAGCCTGAGCCTGGAGAAGGTCCCAGCCTGTGGAAGCCCTCCTGTGTGGTCCCGGTACCAAAGTCACCGCGACCCAAGGAGCCAAACCACTTCAGGCCTGTTGCCCTGACTTCTCACCTGATGAAGACCATGGAGAGATCATCCTGCGTCACCTGCGACCCTGGTGGGCACACAGCGGGACCCTCTGCAGTTTGCTTACCAGCCTGGGATTGGAGTGGACGACGCAGTGATCTACCTGCTGCACAGATCGCTGCTTCACCTGGAGGACAGCGGGAGCACTGTGAGAGTCATGTTCTTCGACTTCTCAGTGCTTTTAACACCATCCAGCCTTCGCTCCTCAGAGTGAAGATGGAGAGTGCCGGAGTGGACCAACATCTGGCGCATGGACTACGGACTACCTCACCAACAGACCACAGTATGTGAGGCTCCATCACTGTGTGTCTGACGTGGTGCACTGCAGCACAGGTGCCCCTCAGGGTACGGTGCTCTCCCCCTTCCTTTTCACCCTCTACACCTCGGACTTCACACACAACACCACCCACTGCCACATCCAGAAGTTCTCTGATGACACAGCCGTTGTTGGTTGTGTCTCTGAGGGAACGATCTGGAATACAGGTCGGTTATCAAGGACTTTGTCAGCTGGTGTGAGCTCAACCAGCTTCAGCTTAACACCAGCAAGACAAAGGAGATGATAGTCGACTTCAGGAGGAAAACATCCCCATTCTCACCGGTGAGCATCCAGGGATTGGACATTGATGTGTGGAGAGCTACAAATTCCTGGGTGTTCACCTAAACAATAAACTGAACTGGACTGATAACACCCAAGCACTCTACAAGAAGGGCCAGAGTCGCCTCCATCTGCTGAGGAGACTCAGGTCCTTTGGAGTGTGTAGGACTCTCCTCAGGACCTTCTATGACTCTGTGGTGGCCTCTGCCATCCTCTACGCTGTGGTCTGCTGGAGGGGGGGCAGCTCGGACCGGGACAGGAGCAGACTCAATAGACTGATCCGGAGAGCGAGCTCTGTCCTGGACTGTCCTCTGGACCCCATAGAGGAAGTAGGGGAGAGGAGGATGTTAGCCAAGCTGACATCCATCATGGACAACACCTCTCACCCCCTACATGACACTGTGGTGGGCCCTGAGCAGCTCCTTCAGCAGCAGACTGATACACCCACGGTGTAAGAAGGAGAGGTACCGCAGGTCCTTCATCCCGGCCGCTGTCAGACTCTACAACACCTGCTCTACCTGATAGTGTTGTAGTTTCTGTTCCTGTTTTTCTCCCATCTACATCACACACTTTCTGTTTATCTTTAATATTGGTATTTATATTATTTATTACAAGTACTTACTTTTCATATTTATGGTCTCAGGTTAAGATAATTTAAATTATGCTACCGACTCTCTTGCTTCTTTGCTCTAATTACACATTCAACTTAACTTAATTTTTAACGTCACTTACACCGCAATATTGTTTCTCTTATCATGGCAACCGCACTTTAAAATTCCTTTGTTTGACGGCATTTTACTTACTCAGTCTACCATATTTTCATTGTCTATTCTTGCCTGTATTTCTTGCTTGTATTTCTTGCTTGTATTTCTTTCGTGCTTACTTGTTTGTGTGTTATTGTTTTGTTTTTCTGTTTTTGTTTTTTTTTTTTTTTTTTTTTTTTTTTTTTTGCTGTTGCTGCTATGCTGCTACTTGTAACGACAGAATTTCCCCGTCGTGGGATAAATAAAGTATAATCTAATCTAATCTAATCTAACTAAAATAAAACCATGCCAATCTCTAGGTATGATGATGCCATGAGGGTGT
>NW_022604498.1:0-24906 GCF_008692095.1 Etheostoma spectabile | reverse complement strand
GTTTGTTGATTTTGTGTTTCGCAGTGAATAGCAGCCTCTGACAATTAAACATTTAGTTTTTTTTTTTTTTTTCTTTTCTTTATGGTCAACAAGACAGAATATTTGAGTGGAGATTAGATGCATTCTTTAAGCTGTACGGTTTGGATTAAAACATGGAATCAATCATTAAAATTACAGTTGATCAAAGCCTTACATGTACGGACCCTTGTACTGTAGTTATATGACACCACATTACTGTAGCTGATCCTCAGATTAGTCATATCTACTGTTGCCAGCGGAGGTCAATCTTAAGGAAATTCCAAACTCCAACAGGAATATCACGATTGTTGCTTTCCTATACAGTAGATGTATGTTTACTTTGGATGAGTCAGGCTGTTTAACATAAAGCTTGTGATTCCCTGTATTATTATGACAAGGGTTTTCCTTCCAAATTGGCATTTTACTGTGTAATGAGAGATGCATTGTCAGTGACATGTCATTGGCAATCCCACTGTTATATTTTCTAAAGCACCTTGTTCATTACAGTAAGATCATAATTGAGCATTATACTGCTATTAGATTATTTCTCCTGATCTGAGGCGGGTGTATCACACAGATAATTACAAATGTCCTCCTCAATATTTGTGTCAGCTGCAGTGTTGTAGCCCATTACAATGGCTAATACATTGTGTACTGTACTCTATAAATTTGAAAAATCAAATAAAGGTGTAATGTAGTTTAACACACTTTTCAGACTGTGAACTATTCGTTTGAAAAAGTATTACAATAAGACGTTTTACAATGCCACTTTATCCATCACAGCACACAAAACATCTTTATATCAGGCCTCTAAGCACCAAGGTCACTATACTTACTTTGACGTATTGAAATCTCTGACTTACCTTTTACAGACTCCAAAGAGTCCTTTAGGGACTTTTTGACACGCACCAACTCAACACTTCAAAACCCTTTTTCATCTTACTTTGTTTGTGCTCAAGGCAGATTTTTTTTCCTTATAGAATGTCTTTTTTTTTTTCTCCTACGCTGCAGGATATGAAAAGACAGAGGACACGACAGAAAAGACGTCCTTAGCTGACCAAGAAGATGCTCGACTGATATACCTCAACCAGCCGCAGTTCACCAAGTTTTTGCAACAATCGAGTCAGGTGAGCTGCTGTTGTATTTGGAAATGTATTGAATGTGATGAGAACTATTTATGTACTGTATGAACCAATTGAGAATTTTATTAAGAGCTATAGGGCCCTTTCTTGCACCCACGCAAGTGTCTTTGGTAGTTTAAGACCAACACAGTTGTCAGTTCCTGCGCCCATGGGTGTGCTGGACTTACAGGGATGTGTGTTAGGTAAATTCTTGGCGTATTGCTATATTGAGGCAGCGGGAAGTGATCGCGCCATTAACCAACAAAAACCTGTTCTTAAGTCAATAGACATTTCATAGTTATTTTAACAGCAAATTAGTAATATGAGCCTAGGCCTATGCACAGCACATGCACACTATGCTTGTTACACACATACAGGGAAGCGTATCAACACCACACATGCAAAAGATTAAAATAAAAATATTTACAGGGCAAATCCCCCATCATAATAGCAATGCCCCAAGGTACAAACCCACCTGTCTTTTAAAGGGAATGGGAGATGACACTCTGATTGGTTTATTGCGTGTTACGCCCAAACACACCTATGAATTAATAAAGACACTAAAAATCAATTAGAAAATCAATTCGCTATTTTTTACCAATACCTCAACATCTATTATTGTAGGGTTTAATAGGGTGCTTTCACAAAATATTTACAAAATTATATCTTTGTTAAATAGCCTACTCATTAACATGGATACAATTACTTAATTGGCAAAGGTGAATAATAGAAGAGCTAGAAAGTCTGGTAAGTTTAAAAATTACAACACTTTACTGTAATTCAGCCGTTAAACCAGGAAAAGACAACACTTGTCATTTTACGATATTAAGATATCCAAAATCTAAGACAATATCTAGTCTCATGTCACAATATTGATATAATATTAATATATTGCCCAGCTCTAATGTTCATTTAAACACACTGCCTTGACACAGAGCTGGATTTAAATCACTAACATATTTATTTTGGTTAATATCAGTGTGGCTACGTGATCAGCAAGGAAATGTTGGTGCAAGTTCTAGTGCCGGCTAGAGTCCTACATAAGGCAACTGTGACCCTTTTTTGGGTGGTATTACCACTGCTTGCTGCCTGCTGCTCGTTAGTCATGCAAACATGGCTTCACACCAGTCACACAAGGTTGACTCCAGGATTCCCAGTGTCGTTTTGAATATGTTTTAAGATGATTTCCTCATGTCAACCTTCAATTGAATGGTATCCTAGCTGCATTAAAATTCATGCTCAAAGCTGTATCTCTCAAGGATTTTGCTGTTTTTGCTATTTTTGACTATATGGTAGTCAGGGCTTTTTTGAGCATATGCTGTCAAAATTTTGTCTTGAGGAAAAATAATATACAATCCTTGCACACTCTGGCCTTCTCTGGCTTGACTGCAAAGCAGTAAGTAAATAGAGGATTGACTTTACCTTACAAATCTTGTATTCAACCCTTTTAAGATGATGTTTGAATTTTTGCCCCATAGTTAAAACAGTGTACAGACCATTGGCTTTGATCTGAGGAGTCACTACTTATGTGCAAGAGGGCTGTTCTGCAGGTATTATGACAAAGCACCCAACAGCCATATGATATTTGATAAGTACCACCAAGATTTTATCACCAGTGGCGTCTTAACCCAGACAAACCAGACTGACCCTTTTTATCCTGTTGTTCCTCTTGGAGGAGTGAAGTGCTTTCAGCATTAAAGGTCAGGCTTGTTTGGTCAGGCCGTCCTCTGTCAAGGAATATTACTGTTAGCATTACTGCTGCACGAGCAGCTTAAGAAATGTATATGCTGTGTATACACAGACATAGCTACAAAGTGAACAGATTAATGAATGAAAAATGCAGGCGTGCTAATAGCAATTTGTTGGGTCAACTTCATGTATTGACATGACAAATAACAATTGCAAGCAGCTAAGAAAATTGCATAATACCTTCCATACTGTTTGTTTATTTCCATTTATTCAACTGTAAGGAAGTGGATGCTGATTCTACTTCATTTTTTATTGAAGCTCCTTTTGTAGTTAGTTATCATGAGTGAGAAGTATCACAATAAATTTTGATTTTGGTTATTAATTATTACCAGACCCAGGTCAAGGAGCATTTGCAAACAAGACTTAGCATTATTAACTTGTTTGGAGTACCAGCTGGGTGATGGCTGAATTATGTTGCATCAGAGAAGTAAAAGTAATATGGCCTTTGCTGTGAAAGTGCACCTCTGCATATTTGAAAGTGTTTACATTTTTGTGGCCTTACAAGAGGCGGTCTTTAATTCAGTGGGTGGACTCCGTTCACTGAAAAATAATGGAAAACATCACATTAATTCCATTTAGTTAAAGTTCATGCTGTTAACATTGTTCAAATAAGGCAGTTAGAATTATCAAGATTAAATCATTGTTATAGACTTCCTAATATTCAACTAATCTGACGTATGACTATAACTGTCTATTTACCAGTTTAATCAGATTCATATTTGTGTATCTTAAATATGACTGATGCTGTACATAACACACCAGTAATGTATAAATGAACGGCAGTATCTATAGGGTTTCTATGTCCTTATAGCATTTGAATTCTATAAGTGCCCAAAATTTGCCTGAGGCCTCGGTGGTCCATCAGGGTTTAAGCTGCTCTAACATCTACAGTGCTGTAATTTGTTCAAGAGGATTGGTTGCTGTCCCAAAGTGACCTGTGGAAACACTTACAGGAGTAGGGTCTGTAATAAATGGTGGATCTAATCTTCACAGGGTTCTTGCTTTCCCTTGCTCTCATTCTCCCTCTGCAGCATCACTACCTGCAGAATATCTGCTCACCATCACACAGATGTACACATATGGGACTCCTGCCTTAACAGAAAGGCACCCTGTTCTCTCTTGTATGCATGAGGATAGTTGTGGATTGTTTATTTAGATGAACTTGCTGGCAGATCTGAGGCTATTTCACCAAACCAAGATAAGGGATTAAGCCAGATTTCCCAGTTATCCTGGCTCAATTTAGCCTTGACTCGGTTTCAAAAAACAGAGGCACCTAAGTTACCACGCAGATCTATTCTTTACAGCTACCCTGCTCCTGACCAGGCTAACAGCCAGCATGTATTAATCCTGGAGTGTTTTCTGTTCACTCAACAGTGGCTGTACCCTATTATCAGCCTGCAATAAATACATGTGCACATAAAATGTGGATTGCTGTTCATTTTAGTACTTTTATTATTTAAAGTTGTGCACATTATTTTTGATCATTATTAATGTGGCAGTCGTTGTTACTGTTGCTGTATGAAGACTGCTGTTCATATTGCTGTTAGAAGTTTGATGATAGTCCAAAAGTATACATTTACGAAATACTGCTCTTAACTGAAACCATTCAATGACTCACTTGTCATTTGCAAAAACAAACAGTTGTACACTTTGCATTAAAAGCGAGCAGTGGAAGTTAATATGATTTAGGGAATTTATATTTTAGCCCATAGAGAGAGGGAGAAACTATTTATTTACGCATCATATTCTAGCGTTGTAGAACATGGATCTTTGTGGTAAATTTCCTTCTGCTTACTTTTAAGGCAAAGAGTACATCGGTTAATTTGTGCAAATGAATTGTAGCCTAATCCTTGAATGGTATTTTTGACGGTTTCAATTCAGAGCAGTGGTGAGTAAATGTATATTTTTAGGCTTCTTACACATTCAGTCAGTCCGCAATCATCTGCCACACTTTCTCTTACTGTTTCTTTCTTTTCTTTTTTTTTTTAAATATACAATAATGTATTTCATGTTATCATACTTCAACAAGAAGCTGCTGCTCACTCTGTATAAAGTATGAACAATGCACCTTCTCCATTTTATCATCAGTAAATCTGTTATCGACCTCATGGTCTGTTATGAAAAGCCGTGAACAAGCATCTATCCGAATACTTCATCCTGGCTTAACCTAGTCGCTCCTTCTAAGTCGGCTGCACAGATTTGACTAGGTCAAGCCTCGCTTTATTGGTTATCCTGGATTAATAAATTCTGCTTTTGTGAAACCGGCCCCTGGTTGTAATGTAAAAGTGTTTTAACAGAGATGTTGACAGCCCATCCCATAGCAAACAGGAGTGGCTGTACAAACCATTTTACTGTCATCCATCCATGAAATGCAAATATGGCATGTCTTGTTTTGAAAACAAGGGGAAATTTTGACATGCGTAAATACATAAAGACATAGACACAATAATAATATCATCATCATCATCATCATCATCATCATACATCTTAATCAACTTACTGTGTAGATTTCTTTATCATTGTGACCACATTTGAGCAACTTATTTTAACACAACACACAACACAACATCATTCAATACTAAACTGTGCACATGACACACAATTCAGTTTACCATCCCATTATCCTGGTGATTTGCCGTACTACTGTACTTGTATGAATGTTAAAATCCCAAATAGAGGCACCAGGGATATTATCCCCTTTTTAAAGGGCTATTAAACAGGAGGTAATTCATCTATATTGGTTACTGGTTCAACCAGTTGCTGACTTATGTCAATCCAAGCTATGTGTGCGCAGTTGTATTTGCAAACTAATTATTTGGACAAGGACAGACCTATTGTCATCCTTCATGCCAAGTCAGACACTATCTTACCACCTGTTCGACCATAAAATCACCATCTTGGCTGATTTGATTATCTCTTGTGTGGTTGACTATACAGTATGCTGGTAAATCCTGCTGGCCTTCAGCTTTCAGAAATTGACCATCTAAGGCAGTGTACTGTAGGGTTAGGGTGTCACTTTTTTGTATATTAGCTTTGTATAATTTTATAACATATTTATTTTATGGATATTCAATGAGTTGCAAGTGTATTTACTTGATAGTTTTCATCTGGAGACATTTGATAATCATTTTTCCGTATTTGTGGCCCCTGGCAGCCCATTTAGAGTCTCCCATGGTCCATGATTGAGTCTTGACCCAGTCATTTAACAACATAATCTGCTGTCCTCACCAATCATGGACGTTTTGCAAGTCATGGTGCAGAACATCATCATCACATGTTGGCTTTCCTCCAGGTTTCTCTTTTTGTTATTTCAGTGCCCTTCACTTGTGGAATCATAGAGTTGTTGGATTTTGTTACATTTTGATTTTGTTACATTTTGACCCATTCAAATGCTTAAATCTCATTGGGAAAGATCATTGTTTTATTTAGTTTTTTGGGGCTTTTCTACTGTTTAGAAAAGATGTGAGGTGTCAAAGGTGTGGCTAAAAGTGGAATCCAGCAAAACTCTCTGACATGTGAAATGTTCACTTGACAGTTGTTTGAAGGTGCTCTAAGCAATGTAGGGTGACGTTACTTGCTGACGTTTGGAAGCATTTTCAAACAAAACAAGACTAGCTTGCCCCTCTCTCCTCCTCCCCCTCCCTTCTGTGCTTCCCACCCCCACCCCCATCCCCAAATCCGTCTTGTCGGTTATTGGCTGGAACACTGTTTGTGTATACTTTGTGGTGCAGGTGGGCCCAGTTATTTTTGTTGCCGTTTGTAGACCTTGGGCTGTATCAGAGACCGCATTTTTTTTTACAGACATTACACAATGTTCTAACCTAAAACATGCGTGACATCGCTTAGAGCATCTTCAACTTGTGCAAATCTAGTTATAACTTATGAGATAAACCTCATAAAAACATTCATATGACTTCCTGTATGTTAAACCTTTCAACTGTGGTAACAATGTCGGCTAAAGTTCTTTTGATCACTGCTGCATGCTGTAATCTGGATATCTGAGAATGAGTGGAGGAGGTGCTTCTCATATTGTCTTAATCTGCAGAGCACTGCCAGGAAAGAAAATGTAAGAATCATAATCATGCATTGAGCAAAAAGTAAATGAGCTTTTTTATCTTGCCATGCCTCAGTGGAGAAAGTAACAGTGTACAGAAGTAACTAGAGAGAGAATGACAGAATGACAGATGTATTAGAAGAGAGAGGTGCCCGGGTCTTTAGGCTAAACCTGTGGCTTCAATAGCAACTATTTCTTTATATCTCAAGGGATAAACTGAGAGGGGTAACTATGCATTAGCACTAACAGGCTCTATCTGTCTCATACCTAATGGGGTCACACACACACACACACCACACACACACACACATACACACATATATATATATATATATATACACACACACACACACACACACACACACACACACACACACACACACACACACACCACACCCACCACACACACAAACACACACACACACGGTGTCTTTGTTTCCTTTCACAAAACACGTTTCACTTCCTGGTTGTATAACGCCAGTTTATAATGGCAAACTTTGAACTTCTTCTTATTATTGAAACTTTTCAAATAAAAGCTTGCGTCTGGTCCACTATGTTTTCGTACGTTGGTGTTTTCAATTTGTTTTTGAACTAAATCATGTTACTGAATACAATTTTTTTTTTTTTCAGCAGATGTCTTAGTTACAACACAATGGAACTAGCAAAGCAGTTTTGTGTGTTGTTTTTCTGGACGGATTTATTAAGTCTAAGAATCACATCGTCTCCACAAAGGCACGGCTCAAATTGTCTGTCTGACTAAACAGGGAGGACCCATGTGCTAGCAATGAGGGACTGAGACTGAGAGAGCTACATGGAGCTACATGCAAGATATGTACCAAACAGACACTTTGAAATTTTGCCGTTTTCATTAATACAAAAGTTGGGTGACCCTTCCCCCTAGACTAAAAAGTTGGATGGCCCTCTCCTCAAAAAAGAAGAAAAAGACATGACCCTCCCCTATTTTTCCTCCAGTGGTCCATTCCATAAATTCCGAATGGTCCTTAAACAACATTTCACGATAACCACCAACCTAAATACAATACTACTTCCATATCATTGTTCTCACTCATCTGGCTTTCCTTTGTTTTTGTGTGTTGTGTCATAAGGAACAGTCCTATAGAACCAAAATGGATTCCGATGTATTTACATATCATGTGATTGTCAATTCAGATGATAACATTACATAAAGATAACTGTACACTGTGAACCTAGAAGAAAAAGGTTAATGAAAAATTACTTTCAGGCAATTTCAAAGAGGGGATTTTAAACCACATGAACTCAGAAACGGTTTTCAAAGTAAAATGTTTTAATGTTATAAACCCAGTGTTCAATTATACAATTTAAAATGAATGTAACCTATTCTACTATGTCAGAAATCTAAACATTGTTTTTTACATGGCTCAGTAAAATAGCTATTAAACTGCAGTCTTTACAGGTGACCCAAAGATAATATTTTTTTTTTGACAAACTGAAATACTAGGCTAGCTTGAATGAAATAAAGACCCCCCAAAGACCCTTTCCTGACCCTTATTCTGACAAGGCTCTTCATCAGGCTCCGCTGTGAGGCTGGTGTTACATTGTACTGCTGTCGGAACAAAGCCTCGCTCTTATCACTCACTGTGGACAGCTCTGCTGCTGCAAAGCTCTACCAGGCTGTCAGGAGGACAGTGAATGTAAAAATTGTTTTCATTAACTCAATCCAATGCCCTTTTTTCCCTTAACGTATACATTGTGCTCGTGGAAGTTCTACAAGTAAAACATACTGCAATGTTTTTGTCAAATAGGATTCAGACAACGGGAAAAAAACAGTGGTATGACAAATGTTAACCTCCATATGCTTACCCCCCTGACGTGTTGGAGGCTATACTCTGATATTCTGCTTGTGTATTTGTGACGACTTTTGTGTGCGCGTGGTGAGTGAGTAAGCAAGCAAAGCATTGCCTGTGTCTTGGCATACATCATGGCACATACAGTATGTAGATCCCAAAGTGGCTGTTTGGACTGGCCCTTTTAACACAGTTGTAAATCAGACTGCTGGAGGACCAGACTCTATATACTGTACATTGGATACAACAGAAAGAACTTTTTTTAATGGGTGGGGCAAGAATTATTTTAAATATATTGAATGGCTAGGTTAAACAGTGGGTGTGTGTGTGTGTGTGTGTGTGTGTGTGTGTGTGTGTGGTGTTGTGTGTGTGTGTGTGTGGTGTGTGTGTGTGTGTGTGTGTGTGTGTGTGTGTTGTGTGGTGTGTGTGTGTGTGTGTGTGTGTGTGTGTACAGTCCCTGACAAAAGTCTTGTTGCTTGTGTACAAATTGACCTAAAGTGCAGCTGAAATTTCTAATCAAGAGTTATTTACAAGAAATGGCTCATTTTAATCCCAACAGCTTTTGTAATAATGTTTCATGCAAAAGAAACTGTCAAAGTATTCTAATATTCACAGCTTGGTAAAGCCCATTGAGTCAATTTTTGCAAAGACATAAGTGTTGTCGCCTTGTCAATAGAGCTTCACCTGTGACTAATAATGGATCAATTAGGTCTGAGGTGTGTATAAAACACCCCAGTACACTAGACCCTTCACATCAACTGCAACTAGACATCTGCAAACATGCCTAGATTCCCCTGAGACTAAAGTTTTGATTATCAAGAGGCTGAAGACCAGATCCACTGCTGTGTGCAGACACCTTCAATGTGTCTCAGCGTGAAGTACAGATTAAAAAAACATTTGAAGACACTGGAGACGTTTTTGACAAGCCCAGGTCAGGCAGACACCGCGAGACAACTGCTCGAGAGGACCGTTTGTTGGCTCGAAAATCCAAGGCCAGCCCATTTTCCACTGCAGCAGAGCTCCACCAGACCTGGTCCCCTGAAGTCCCTGTGTCAACCAGAACGGTTTTGTCGGTTCTGTCTCGAATGGCCTCCATGGTGTAATCAGTGCCCAGAAGCCAGCACTAAACAAAAGACAATGAAACTGTGTGGCATTTTGCCAAGGCCCACAGCCTGCTAAAAGATGGACCATGGAGAAGTGGAAGAAATTGGATTTTTCAGATGAATCTTCTGTTGAATTACACCACAGTTTGCCACAAATATTGCAGGAGACCTACTGGAGCCCGCATGGATCCAAGATTCACCAGAAAACAGTGAAGTTGGTGGCGGAAAATTCATGTCTGGGGTTACATCCAGTATGTGCGAGAGATCTGCAGGGTGGAAGGCAACATCAATAGTCTCAAATACACGAATCTTAGCTACCTACCTCTTATGTTCCCAACATAAAGAGGCCAAATTCTGCAGCAGGATGGTGCTCCATCGCATACTTCCATCTCCACTTCAAAGTTCCTCAAGCGAAGAAGATCAAGATGCTCCAGGATTGGCCGGCCAGTCACCAGACATGAACATCATTGAGCATATGTGGGGGTAGGATGAAAGAGGAAGCATGAAAGACCAACCAAAGAATATTGATGACTCTGGGAGGCATGCAGACTGCTTTCCTAGCTATTCCTGATGACTTCATCAATACATTGTATAATCCTTGCCAAACCGCATGGATGTAGTCCTTCAAGCTTATGGAAGTCATACAAGATATTAAATTTGAATCTCACAGCACCACTATTAATTTGCTGACATATTTAGTATTTGTAGTAAATTTGTTCAATTATGTATAGGCGACAAAACTTTTGTCTTGCCAAAATTTGACCTTCTGTCTTGTTTAAATAATAAATCTTTTTTAGTGAAACAAATTATTTCAGTGCATTGAACATTTTTGGGATGGGTTTAGCTTTTCATATGAGCTACTTTCTTACACCAATTGATTAATTAAAGTCAGTTAATAGCAAGGTGTTTCTACAAAAAGATAAGTGACAAGACTGTTGTGTGTGTGTGTGTGTGTGTGTGTGTGTGTGTGTGTGTGCACTCGTTCTTATATCCTGGTGGGGTCCCTGACCTGACATATGACTCACCCCATGGGGACCAGTTTTTCCCGTGGGGACCGAAACCCGGTCCCCAGAGGCACAAGCATTGGAATCAATAGAAAACAGCCTGCTGATAGCCCTGGTGCAATTTTCTTGAAAAAAAAAAATGGTCCCCATCGGTCAGATTTTCACACAAAGTGTGTGTGCCCTAGTGGTCAGAGGGGGTATTACAGTGTGTGAAACTGCACTGGTGGGGTCTTTCACCTGACAAAGTGTATAAGTGTGTATATCATATAAGCTTCATATTTTGTGAATATCTTTGGTCTATTCACTTTAATGTGATCAGAACTTTAATGTTATTAAATTAGTTTTACCAAAATACCATTTAATCATCAAACGTCCTTTGAAAAAGGTTTTATTCTTTGAAAAAAACACTATAAACATATCAATTAATAATTATAATTATGAAAAATTATTTTTAATATGATACTATTTTATATTTGTTTGTGTACACATGTGTGTATATATATATATATATATATATATATATATATATATATATATATACACACATATGTATTTAGGCTTTATTCTTTGAAAAAAACACTAAGCATATCAATTAATAATTTTAAGTATAAACAATTATTTCTAATATGGTATTACTATTATATATTTGTTTACTTACACATATGTGTATACATACACATATAAATATGTGTTTATATGTTTTATTTAATTACAGTAGTTCTTTTTCTCTATAATTGATACACTACCAGGAAATTCATAGGAGAGCAGAAATTAAAAACCATTTTAACATAGTAGATACTTTGACACTGGTTAAGTGTACGGGGTATAAATAATTAAAATGAACCAATGTTTCATTTTGGTGAACAGGTGCCACGTGCACATTTAAAAATTAGTTCCACAGCTAAAGATGACGGAAGAGATCAGGCCTACGTGTATGGACGTCTGGTTGAGCCGATGCCAAACCTGATCGGTGTTACCTGGAGCAGAAATGTGTGTTACACCTTAACCCTGCAACCTTAGCATGATCCATACAGAGGGTTACATGTTATTATAATCTCAACTTAAATCTTATTACAATAAGGTTATCTAGAGATAAGTCTTGTTCATTTAGTTTGTTATAACACTTTATTTTTTAAGTGTTTTAATCCATGTTTAGGGATCCTAATACCAATAGACGCAGCTGCTTTAAATAAACATGTCCATGTTGCACTCATTAAGATCTCATCTGAGCAGATTCCTGTCTTTCACTCATCTCTGAAATGTAGTTTCAAACTTTTACAGACAATTTATTAAATAGTGAGATTTTATTTGGTCTTGAGAGCATAAATATAGTTAATCGATACGGCCACTCAAACTGAAAGTTAAGTTTGAGACAATTATCTCCAGTTTACTCCATTATAAACATATGGATCGGATCAGACTGTCACGGAGAGGGTGACCAACCAGACTCTGATAAATGACGTTTAGGGCCCTTCCACAGCAGTGTGGCCCCTTCACAGCAGTGTGGCCCTTTCCCAGCAATGTGGCCCCCGCATGGTTTGTCCCAATGCCACAGCCCAATGGCAGGGTAAGGTGGGACTGCGGACTACGGCTGCAAACTGCTCCTAATTAGTTAGATTGGCTTAAATGCTGAGCATATATTCCTAGTGTCTGTACATGTACAGCGATATTATATTTTATATACAACATAATATACTATTTGTCACGTTAAATATCTTAAGCCAATATTTCAGTCCAAACCTAAAGCAAGTGATCAACACAACCATAAACCAACATATAATTCTTACTAGTCCAACAGCAAGATGCCCAACTCACAGT
The DNA here is from genome assembly GCF_008692095.1 of Etheostoma spectabile. NCBI lineage: Eukaryota > Metazoa > Chordata > Actinopteri > Perciformes > Percidae > Etheostoma > Etheostoma spectabile. Next base: position 12,213 of record NW_022604498.1, on the reverse strand, counting down.
CTGTCAGCAGAATAATATTTAGAGAAGCTTTCAACAACAAAAAAACATTCAGAGATTTACCCTTGCTTGGTCACTCTCCGTTTGTCTTCTTAGCTTTCTCAGTGTCTTCCCTTCTGTCTCCCAGTCTCTCCCATGACGTCTCAGAGGCTTCTGAACCTGGTTCTGATGTCCGGTCGCACGGCTCTGGTTCTGGCATGACATGAGCATTTATTTCCCCCCATGCACTGGCCCTAAACACCTTTTCCTCCCAGCGGGATGTGCTAGCAGGGTAAACACCAACATTCCCCCGGTGCTTTAACCTCTCAATCCTGGCAGCATGGCTAACTGAGCTAACTATCTGATGGTAGCTAGAGTTTCCAGTTACATTAGCAACAAGAAAAGCTTTCTGTCCACCAGGAAACTCTGTAATCAGAGAGCCGAGGGAAACTGGAGGACATAATATACCAGTACTGACTAATTGATCCGATTGAACAAACAATAACTGAGCCTGCTAAGTTAACAGTGCTCTCTTAGCCTATTCAAAGTGAGGCTGTAATTAGCAGTGCTCTGTTAGCCTATACAAAGTGAGGCTGCAGTTAGCAGTGCTCTGTTAGCCTATACAAAGTGAGGCTGCAGTTAGCAGTGCTCTGTTAGCATATACAAAGTGAGGCTGCAGTTAACAGTGCTCTGTTAGCCTATACAAAGTGAGGCTGCAGTTAACAGTGCTCTGTTAGCATATACAAAGTGAGGCTGCAGTTAACAGTGCTCTGTTAGCATATACAAAGTGAGTTTGCAGTTAGCAGTGCTCTCTTAGCCTATACAAAGTGAGGCAGCAGTTAGCAGTGCTCTGTTAGCCTATTCAAAGTGAGGCTGTAGTTAGCAGTGCTCTGTTAGTCTATACAAAGTGAGGCAGCAGTTAGCAGTGCTCTGTTAGCCTATACAAAGTGAGGCAGCAGTTAGCAGTGCTCTCTTAGCCTATACAAAGTGAGGCAGCAGTTAGCAGTGCTCTGTTAGCCTATTCAAAGTGAGGCTGTAGTTAGCAGTGCTCTGTTAGTCTATACAAAGTGAGGCAGCAGTTAGCAGTGCTCTGTTAGCCTATACAAAGTGAGGCAGCAGTTAGCAGTGCTCTCTTAGCCTATACAAAGTGAGGCTGCAGTTAGCAGTGCTCTGTTAGCCTATACAAAGTGAATCTGCAGTTAGCAGTGCTCTGTTAGCCTATGCAAACTGAGGATGCCGTTAGTATTGCTAGAAATAGTACAGTGGAACCGTGCTGTGTTCTAAGCTTGCAATGCCCATATAATTGCTCAGTCTGCTCCACTAACACCAATAAGAGAGAGCGGTGTCCCCCATGATCAGTAAACTTGGTTGCTGTACACAGCCTGCCTGTACTGTAGCCTACTGGTGGAAGTCACACTTTTAGTGGTTCTCTCTCTCTGTGCTATACTTTCTCTCTCAGTGAGATTTAATTGATATAAATCCGTTAACACCGGCAATAACATTGCTTGCAAGTTTCATCCAGTAACTTAGTGGCTAACATTCGCTAGCTGACAGAGACAGGTAGCTGTTGTCAGCTAGCTGCAAGTTTCTATACTGTAACTCTGGTTCAAGTTTTTTTTAACAGTTTTAGTAAGTTAGTTTATTTCGCCAGGTTTTGCCCTCTCTGTCATGCACAGACTTCTGGTTGTTAACCTTTGCAACCTCAATGACACTGTTTAGGAGCAGCAGTCAATAAGGGCAAGCTCCATAGTGTCTCACGGGCCTGCTCCTCGTCCCAGTACCTCCTGTGCAGCTGCCTCGTGGCACAGTTGCCCAAACCAGCAGTACCCCACCAATCCCATTACCCCAGCACCAACTTTACGACCCAAGGCAGTGTTCTGGTGCAGCAGTATAACTCACAGTAGCAACGACATGAACAGCCTTGCATTGTCTCAGGGTAACGTTGGTCAGACTCAACTAGACTGTAATATGACAGAAGAGAGGTGGTGGTGACAGGTGACCGAATAGTCACGTACTAATTTATTATTTAAATAATAATAATATCCACAATAAAATAGGCCCTCCAGGGCTGATTGCCTACACCTATCAAGGAAGTTGCTATGGAGCACAGCACAGGACACGTCATCCTTCACCAGCAGCTAGCTCAGATAATCTCATTTCTTTTGCTTAACAGTTAAGAAAGCCACACAATAAAACAAACTAACCGACTGAGGCAGAGATAAAGCTGCAACTCGTGTTTTGTGATCTAAAATTACAGTTTTTGTCAAAAGAGTCTATTGGCTTTAAAGAGAGCAGAGATAACGGCGTCAGCTCTCGTTGTAAATGGTTGTCTGGCATCAAGTGCTGAACATATTCTAAGTATAGTGGGGATACATAGCTGATTTTAAAATCTGCTCTGTGTCATGGCAGCGTTTGAGATGAACGGCTTCCATCCGTGTCACCAGCTAACAGTTTATTAGTTTTATTTCAGGCTTTTGTGTACAAGGTAAGGATTAGTTACTATGGTTTGAAGCTTTAAATGATAAGTTAACAGGGCCTAAATGCAACACCGCTCAATTCAAAATTCCTAAATGTAAACTCTGGCAAAACCATTAACCCTATAATTAACGATATTTAAAGTGTATACAACTATTTTTATTTTGGATGAAATTATAATTTTGAAACACAATTCAGCAATACCATAAAACAGATTGCTACCCAGCCCACAGTGGATCAAAGAGGTAAGGGAGGAATACACCTTTCCTGACCCCCCCGGTCCCCAGCGTACCCTGGGCCTGCCTCCCTTCTGTCCCAGCCTCCGGGATTCAGCTGCCGATCGGTAGAAAACACTGTTCCTGACTCGTCCGGTCCCCACCTCACCTATGCCCATCCCCCACCCACACGGTGCCTGAGTGGCTGAGTGGGCGGTTCCACCTGCACGTGCAGTTAGTAGGAACGAGCAGAGCACACGCTGGCAGCAGCACAGACAGACAGAGCTACAGACATTAATGGACAAAGAAACGGATGGAAACTAACTTTAGGTAAGTAATGTAACACTGTTTTAGTCATTATTAATTAGACTAAGCACTGTGGTTAACGTGTTTGCAGTCTATCATTTGCAGCTCATTTTATATTAGCTAGCATGGTTTTCCAGTGCTAACGATAGCTAGTAAGCGTGTCACAGGCTAGTATTGCAGTATTAGCATAGCAAATTGTAAACTTTTGAGCTAGTATTTCATCATGTTTTGGGTTTTGTAATGCTTTTTGCTGCTGTTACTTGGCTGGTCTCAACTTCTATATAGTTATACTATGGAAACAGACTTATTAGACTTTTACAGGCTGCTTTATGTTTAGTTTCAGTCTGGTTGCTGTTATTTTAAATGTGAGGAGGCATTGCTTCTGTAAAGATTTCTGCTTTCATCATTCATCAACATATGCAGTGCTGTCTGTTCTGCGCATGCTCCCATTTAACCGGTTTAATTAACTGCAGGTAAACAGACTCATAAAAGTACATAAACGTCATTCAAGCCTAATTTCACATCTCTATAACCATCTCTTAAGAAAGGGAGATTTATTCTCCTTAGCATGGACTTTATTTTGATATCTCCACAAGCTGCAAAAATAACCTTGTTATTTGTTACTCAATGAAACTTAACTGTAGAGCGGCTACTGGGCCCCCTTCAAATTAGACATTTGAAATTATGTAAATGATGTTACATGAATTGTTTTGTTTTTAACCACTTGCAGGCAGAGTGCAGCATATGTCAGGCTGAAGGCACGCTTACAACGCTTGAGGGAACATCATAATGCGTGTTTATCCAGGCACATGGAGTACCTAAAACACCAACGCCAGGTAATACTGATAAGGTGGATTTTAAAATTTGATACAATATTCATTAAAATGCACCTGTCTTTTAATTGGGGCGTCTTATACTTTGCTTTATGTTTTAAAACAAACTATGTATGGAGGAGGGTAGTGACCTGGCTCTTTAGCTCTTTGTGAAGTCAGGTGAAGAGTGTATTAAGTTAACAGTTACAGAACTGCCGAACTGAGCTTTAAAAAGACGAAAGTGGAATCAGCAGAGAGAAGGGAGAGACACTAAGCTAACGCTATGTACAACTTAACGTTTGCAGCAAACATCTAGTTACAGGGTTCGAACGGTTGCTTGAAATCCTTAAATGCTTGAATTTTGATGTTTTCAAGGTTTTAAAAGTGCTTGAATTTTAGATACAATGCTTGAAAATGCGTATTTGATTTTTGCAACCCGGTCATTTAAAATATTTTGATAAATCACATCAAATATTAAAATGATTAGTTTTGATTTTAGTAGAGGCAAGAACAGCAAAATACAAAATATTATAAACTGGCAGGTTTGGATTTAATGTTAAAAGGGACGCTGTTTCGGTGGCGTTACGTTACAACACAGTGTGTGCCGGGACCAATCTTTTGTATTCAAATTCTGAGTAGTGCACAGGAGGAAGAAGGAAATGAAGGAGAAGGCAGGAGAGAGGGACGGAGGTAGTGAGGGATCAGGAGGAGGAAGATGAGATGAGGAGGCCAGTTATAATGCCCATTTGTTAAAATAAAACATATATATATATATATATATATATATATATATATATATATATATATATATATATGCAGCAACATAAAATGTTGATATAGTTGATTAAACAATAGACACGCAACAGTGTAGCCAATGGTTTACTTTATCTCCATACACACCACTTGCCTGCTTAATGGCTGGTGATAATTTCCCATTTTTCATATTAGAACTAATCTCTGGTTTTAAGTTAAGGCTTCCTTAGCTGTCTGCGTTATGCCACTGTTGTAGTCAAAAGGTAATTGATTGGCTTCAAATTGAAATATTTGATAATTACTCTGTAGCCACCAAGTTCTGTGAAAGATTCATTGTAAAAAGTTCTGTTAAACATTTGAGTCCTGTGAATTTTTAATCCGGCCCTGCGTGGTGTGTTAATGTAATGTTAGCATTGCAGTGTTTCTTCTAGATTTTTATCGGCTAATGTTAGCTACCTACTTGTACTTGAAACCATCCAGACGGTTTCGTACGTACCTGAAACTGGTGACTTAACGGCCCCACTCTTTTTACACATAATTTAACAACAAAATGCTGAGTAAACTATACTAGCTACATAGCTAGTAGCCCACTGTAAGGTTGAGGAAGGCCTTTTATAATATTTACACTACTTTATTCCAGTAGATACATGTATTTGTCTTGACAGTGAAATCCTTTTTTCTTTCTTATTACCGGTAGTATAGGCTATTTCTCAGGCAGGGGCCTGTGCACTGTCAGAATCTTCTGGGTGAAAATGAAATTTCACCCAGACATTTTGTTGATTTTGATGTTGATCAAGAATGTGTCCCAAAACCAAGGCCTGTAAAAACAATCTGCTCAAATCCTTTGTCTTCATATTTTCAGCCCTTGAAATCACTTTAGTTTTACAGCCTGAAAGTCACATTATCTGGGAAGCAATGACAGGACATAATATAAGTATAAGTATAAACTATTATTCAGGTTAAAGATAAAGAGACAGGCAGCCCAAACTTTGTAGGGTGGACAACATACATGTTAATTTGACTTAACCATTACAAGTTTGTACAGATTTGGAAAACAAAAGTAAACATACCAACTTTAAGGTTAGAGAGAGAGACAGGTTAGACTGCATAAACTCTGATCAAAATCTAAGGGTGCAGTTGTTTTCCTGGATTTAGCCTTAATCTGGTTTAAATCCTCCCACTTACATTGACTCAGACAGGTTAGAGAGAGAGACAGGTTAGATAGCAAGAAAAGTCAACTTAGACAGCGATACATTTGGAAATAAAACTTGTTTTGCTTAAATAACTGTTCCTTTTACTATTGCGAAACACAGTTTTGTCTGTTTATAGCATTAGGTCTTTGACAAAAACACTAATCATTTTGACTATGTATTGGTATGTAATTTACGGTGGTGTAAGGTCCTGGAAAAAGATTACAAATAGACCTTGAAAGTGCATGAAAAGTGCTTGAATTTGTAATTATATCCCTGTAAATATCCAAATGTTATTCTTAGGCTAACTGTCTGTAAGTTAAGCTAACACATGTGTTTCCCCCCCATAGGAAGTGAGCCAAGATTCTGATAGCGACACCGACGTATGTACCCCTGAGAGTTCACATGATGATGTTGGTGATGACCCAGATGTACCACCCCTGAAGAGAACTGACAGCCTATTTGTAAGTTTGAATAATTATAATTAGCTGAACACTAGAGGTAAACAATATTGGTAAATAACCTAATTACGATTTCTAAAACCAATATTGTAAAAGCTCTTTCTCTGCTGTATTATTCAACAAAGAAAAACAAGTTATAGTATAGTATAACTAACACGATATTAGATAGTATAAAAGATTAGATAACTGTTCTTTCCTTCCTGCATGTTATGATGAAATTAGGTGATGCCATAGATGCAAAAACTATTATAAACATATTTGTTGACAAGATGTTTTGCCAGATGCTTTAACAGTACCTCCAAATAATCCTTCAACGTACCACATTTTAACTTCCTGCTGCTTAGGGATCTCTCAATCAAAACAATGCATAGTAAACAGAGACTTATGACTTCTGTTGTGAAGTTACATGGAATTATGGGAGTTGTAGTTTTCATTGTTAAACACATTGTTGATTAGAACGCATCTGTTTAAAGATGAGATTGCACTTAATATAAGTATATTCATGTTGTTTCGAAACATTTATTCATGCCATTCTAATAAAATAGCTGCAGCTTCCCCAACATATTTAAGTTTTTCTTGATTTTATTTGTTTCGGTAGCTGATCAGTTAGTTAGCAAGAAAGCTTACCTTAGCCAGCAACTAAACCCACAATTTTACAAGCACATGTTGATTTTGCAGGTTAGCCTAGTGCGATTAACCATGGTCAAAACAATCATACCAAAAATAACTTTATGAGCATGTAACATTAAGCTGGATCAGTAAATATTGAAATGTATCATTAAATAAGGTCTCTGCTGTATTACTGTGTTGAAAGTGGCATGTAACCAATGACAAAACAATGCCTTCTGGGAGAAAGCAAGCTGTATTACGTTACTGAGTATCATTCTTTCTGTGTCATTGTATGATTTACAATTACTCTTGAATGTTTCATCTGGGTTCCCGAATTTCGATGGAAGTTAGATATACCAGCACAGATATCCGTGGGTTAGAAAATTGTTGGAAATATTTGGGATAGTGTAAGTAGACAATTCAACAGATTGCATAACAATCTTTTTTAGACATTTCAATGTAGAAATGTTACATATTGTATGTTTCATTAATTAGATTCAGTTTAATTAACTTATATTGCCCTATATTAGCCCTGTAGCTGTAAACACATCTTTGAGTGTATACAGTATGTTAAAACCTTATCCTAACCCCGTTTGGTGCGCAAAGATTTATCAGGATCAGTTACCCAGGTTTTAAGTTGGTCTTGTACAACAGAAGATTTGCATACATGTCTTCTTGCAGATAATTTAAAGTGTATGTTTCATTTCCAGCTTACCAGAGAATACCTTGAACAGATCTCTAAGATGCCTGATGGATCAGAAGCCTCTATGAGCTGCATTGAAAGCAGTTGTGATGGATATATTCCGCCAAAAAACTCAATACGTGGAAGTAGTTCAGAGGGATCTCAGGATCTTACAAACAAGGTTCCATTGGTTAAACAAAAGAAGCCAAAGAAGACGTACAAAAGAAAGACATTTGCCAGTACTAAGAGATCAGAAAGTGAACACTCTGACACAAGCCTGGAAAATGTGTCAGTACTGAAGCAGCGAAAAAGAAAAATTGGTGGCAGAGTACACAGTAAGAGGCATCATTGTCTGTACTGTCCCATGCAGTGCCATAGAATGGCAAGACATTTAGTCCGAAAACACAGCAATCAATCAGCTGTAGCAAAGGCAATCAGTTTTCCTTTGAACTCAAAAGAACGAAAACTGCATTTTCGCCTAATTCAAAATAAAGGAAACCATGCTCATAATAATGAGGTATTGAAAAATGGTAGGGGGACATTGATCCCAAGTTATCAAACTAAGGAACCAGTGAATGCAAGTGACTACATGCACTGCATTTACTGTGAAGCTTTGCTTAAAAGAAAGTCCTTATGGAGGCACGTGTCCAGGTGCAAACTTTCACGAAACTGTAGCACAACAAAACCAGGCCAAAGTCGGGTCCAATCACTCTGTGCCTTTGCACAACCCGTCCCAGATGGTGTTAGCAAAAAGGTTTGGGAGCTGACAAATGCAATGCAACAAGATGAAGTCACAAACATCATCAAAGAGGAGAAAAGCATTTTGAGATTTGGAGAACATTTGTATGTAAAGCTTGGACATGACAACACCAAACATGTGTACATTAGACAAAAAATGCGAGAAATAGGAAGACTTGTTCGACAAGCACAGAATGCTGGCAGACTGAAACATATGGAGGACTTCTATGTACCTTCCAACTTCAACTCTGTGGTTGAAGCAGTACGAGAGCTGGCTGGCTTTCATGAACACAGCAACAGCTACAAAACTCCGTCCTTGGCCTTAAAACTGGGTCATAGTCTCAAGAAGATTGCAGATATACTTCAGTGTGAAGCACAGATGGCAGAGTCTGACAATGAGGAATTTCTGAAGAATCTGGAGAGGAGCCGGAGTATTTATGAGAAAAAGTGGGATGTATGTGTGTCACCTTGTGCCCTACAGACTCTTAAAGAGGGGAGACAGACCACGAGCCTGGACCAAAACCAAATCAATCCTGAAGGTAAAGGAAGTGTTTTATGTATTTATATATAATAATGTGTATATATATACACATTTATTTTGTAATAATGTCTTTTGTCATCTCTGCTTTTTAGAGGAAGTACCAGAGGCTGTGGAAAGCGATCTCTCAGAGACAGAGGCACAGGAGTCATCTTTCAACTCTAGGTCATCAGGTGAGTTCCACATTTAACTGTTTTCCCTTTTCCATCCAGGGTACAAAGTTAGCACCCTCCACCAGCCAAATGCTGGTCAAATATTTGAGTGGTTGGTAAATTTTCTTTACTTACCAGCCATTCTATTGAATTTGAACATTCACAAACCATTTGGCTGGACAAAAATTTTAATTTTGTACTTACAAGCAATAGACATTAATAGCAATGGATGCTGAGTAAGCTTTAAGAGCAACCATATGCAAATGTCGTAACTTTTGGTTTTTTGTCAAAGGCTCATTGAGATCTAAAAAAAGACAGCCAATGACTGATGAGTCTGATGATGACATTGCACCCACAGGTATTCCATAAACTAGATACTTTTACATTATTTCCTTGCTTTTGAGTACAAGATTTTGTAATTTGATAAAACCTTAATTCATTTGTTAAACAGGATCTTCAACACCTAAGAGAAAAATGCTAGCTGTTGACAGTGATGATGACCCTAAAACTGGTATTTTTTCGCTGTGCTTGATATTTGTTATCACATGACTTTACGTCAGCTTTTAGCAAACTTTAGAAATTTATGATGAACAGTGCTTTCTTATTTTAACTAGGACCAGTACCCTCAACATCAAAGAAAATGGAAGCTGAGTCTGAAAGAAGTGACCCTAAAACAGGTATTTCACACACTAAATGTTAACCTTGCTATTTGTTAGTTACCTGCTTCTACAAAAAGAGTGGAATCAATGATTTATGCTAGCATTCTAATATTCTTTGATAGGGGAAAAACACCTTTTTCTTCTTAAACCAATCACAACCGTCCAATTTTAGATTTTTTTTATGATAATGACAGTCCTGCTTTCTTTATAAGACCTTGATAACATACTGTTATGCAAGGCTCTAGCTAGCTACATAAACATGAACTCAAGTTAAAGTTTTATTAAAATGTGTCACTCTACAAATCATTTTAGAGATTGAGAGGAAATTGTGCTAATAGTTTAACCTTCTGCTAATTATAACCTTTATAACTAATTATAAAGGCTTGAGAGTGTTCAGTTTCTAATACACACCTTGGCAAAGTTGAGACTGAGTTGCTTATTTTAAAATAAGCAACAGCAGTAGTTTTGTTGTTCTTCTTGACCCTAACCTACTGTACTGGGCAGTGTTATCTGCCACTGTAATACCCCTTTCACACCAAGGGATCAGTCAGGGTTATAGCCAGGTTGATTGTGTGTTTGAATGGGTTAACCCCAGGTGGGTTGAAAAAACAAAATACTGTGCTTAACTTAGTCTTCACTACGGACTTAACCATGTAGAAAACTAGGATGTTTACAGCAACAGCAGACTATTCCTTTCCCAACAGTCTGCTGGCAGTGGCCGCCCGGATGTTCACTAGTCTGCCTTTTGCAGAGCTGTAGCAGAGTTACAGGCAAAACTGCTCCTAATTGTCTTTTTTCTGTCTTGTTTCTTTAGAAACCTCAAAGAAGAGGGGTTGGTCACCTGCAGAAGTCCAAGCTGTGGAAAAAACGCTGAAAACGTTCATTGAATCTGGTAAAGTACCAGGAAAATCAAACTGTGTAGCCTGTATTAAGGCCTCCCCTGAAGCACTTAGAAGCAGAACATGGACGGCGATAAAGTTTTACGTTAAAAATCGCATAACTGCCATTCAGCGTGAAAGTTCAAGACGTTACTGACTTTCATTTTGTCTTGCATGTTGTAACTGATCATATTTTTTTTGGAACCCAGCAAAATGTTCTTTTTTGCTACTATCAGACTCGGTTTCCTTTCTCTTTGATGTTGAGGTTACTGATCTTGTTAAAAAAAGAAATCACTGTTCATCATGAAGTTCTAAATGTTCTTTTTGCTTGGCTCCATTTGTCCTAAGTAACTGCCGACTCATCGTAGCCTCTACTGCCATGTTGTGTTGGCTGTTGTTGGTGTAGTTTAAGTGGCAGAAAAAGCCTTGGAGCTGGTACTGGACTGTCACAAAAAAAGCAAAGACCGTTTAAATAAAGGTTGTGAAAATATAAGGTTAATTTGTCCCTTTTTTACAGTAGGTCTAGGCTTTTCCCCACCAGATCCATTTGGAAGAAAACATCAGGTATTTAAATCATTAAATTCAGTAAAAAAAAGCTTTGTAGAGCAGGTCTGTGTGTGGCATTGGGGATAGATTGACAAACATGTTTTTACTTATTAAATAAGATTATTTGTATTATTTGTACTTTCAATCATACTATTTAAAGGAGCATTGATAAACATGACAGTGAAATCAGCTTGTTTAAAGTTTGGATATGAAGGAATCTACTCTAATATGTTTCAATCTAACAAATTGCATGTCATGATTTGTGCAGTGCCAAACAGTGCTGTTGATTGTTTGCCAATACACATAACATGACTGGTCCCCAGGACGGACAAAAGTTCAGGTCTAGTCCCCAGGGGGGAACAAATTCAGGTCTAAAATTTATTTGAGAGTGTTTGATGTTTAAAGTCATTTTGTGTTAACAAAAAAATATAAAAAATTTAGCAGTTAAAATCATGTTTCTAGACCCTCTAGAAAGGGTGGATCCCATCAGGCTGCTGCCTGTCATTGGATCCCACGAGGTAATAAAAACGGGTATGTGTGTGTGTGTGTGTGTGTGTGTGTGTGTGTGTGTCCACAGTGACGGCTGGTTTGTTCAGCTGCAGCGCCCGAGGATTAAAACCCCCCCCCCGCCTCCGTCTGAACATCGTTACTGAGTTCAGACGGATTAAAGCTACTTGGTCCGTCATGGTCTGTCCTGCTACGGCCTGCTGTACTGGTCTGTCCTGGTCTGTCCTGGTCTGTCCTGGTCCGTTCTGGTCGTCCTTATCTGTTGGTCTGTCCTGGTCTGTCCTGGTCTGTCTGGTTCGTCCTGGTCTGTGCTGGTCTGTCCTGGTCTGTCCTGGTCTGTCCTGGTCTGTGCTGGTCTGTCCTGGTCTGTGCTGGTTGTGCTGGTCCGTCCTGGTTGTCATGGTCTGTCCTGGTCCTTCTGGTCTGTCCTGGTCTGTCCTGGTCTGTGCTGGTCGTCCTGGTCCGTCCGGTTGTCCTGGTCTGTCCTGGTTTGGGTTAACGTGGAGTCAAGAGAAGACAAAGTTTGGCCATTTTTTCATATAATGAAAGTAGTGAACTGATTGTTTATTTGACTGTTATAGCCTGTGTGGGTGTGGCGTTGTCTGTGGGGTGTGTGTGTGTGTGTGTGGTATGTAGGTGTGTTGTGTGTGTGTGTGTGTGTGTATATCAATTTATAGCATTGAAAAAATTATAACAGAACGCTAAAGAAAGTGGGG
>NW_022604497.1:57500-67147 GCF_008692095.1 Etheostoma spectabile | reverse complement strand
CGTTAGTATAATGGACAGTATATACCGCCTGTCAGGCGGAAGATCGGGGGTTCGATTCACCGACGGGGAATTTTCTACAGCTAACCCCAATGCAAGGCCTCGAAGTCCGGCGAACGAAGTGGGACTACTCGGGAAAGTGGGCCTTGGCTCAAGCTGTGTTCAGCATGGAAGGAGAACTCCTGATCCTAAATGGGAATGTTTTCAAGTGATTGAAAGAGCACAACTCCTGGACGTGAACAAAACGTCACAAGGTGCTGCAGGAGTTGGAGAGTGTCAAGTCTAGCCACCCTTGGAATTCCATTTATGCTCTTTGCAGACTATGTGGTTCATTTGGCTTTATGGCATTGATCTACAGCTTCCACTGGGGGGAATCATGAGGGGGAAAGCGTGCCTTGGCTCAGGCTGTGTTCAGCATGGGAGGAGAACTCCTGACACTAAATGGAGGGAATTTCAAGCGATGGAAAAAGCATATCTACTGGACATGAACAGCACCTCACAAGGCGAGCAGAAGGTGGGAGAGTGTCATGTCTGGGCACCTTATAATTCCTCTTCTGCTCTTTCCAGATTATGTTGTTCTGTGGGCTTCATCCAACAGTGCTCTACAGCGCCCACTGGGGCAGATTGAAGTCCAGGTCAAGCATTCGTAATCAAAGTCAGCACCTCCAAATCTCAAAGCTCAGGATTTCTCCCATCGGGGTGGGAGTCAATTGCTGTCCCAAGTGAAGACGTTCTTGTATCTCAAAGCTTATTTCAAACAGTGCAACTTGTTCCAACAAAAAATCACAATACTACTGAACTTGGATGTCGCCTCCGCCTCTCACACGGAAGACTGGGGTTTTATTTCCCGATGGGGAGATCTGTCTACCAGCTGCTATTATTTTCTTTATTATCAGGTTGCTTAAAAGAGTCCATAAAGATCTTCAGCTGATCCAGAATGCTGCAGCACGTGTTCTGATAGGAACCAGGAAAAGAGATCACATCTCTCCTGGTTTGGCTTCTCTGCATTGGCTTCCTGTAAAATCGAGTTAGAAGTAACAAATGCATGGACTAGTTTTTCTGCATCATTTTAGACAGGATATTCCTGAATTCCTGAATGTAATGTAATTACTACTTCACTAGGGAAATTGATTTTTGCAATATTACATCGGTGAAAAAAAGCAGCACTAATAATCTATAACACCATTACAGAGATAAGTCCTTGTCTGAGGCAATAGACACTGAACTCTAAATCCTGACTCAAAATCCTCAAATAAGCTGTTGCTATGCAGAAAGTCACACAGCTGTTTGGGGACTGCTTTCTCAAGAATCTTAGAGAGAATGGAAGGTTGGACATAGGTCTGTAGTTTGTCTAAAACATCTGGATCAAGGTTGGGCTTTTTCAGAAAAAGGTTAATTACAGATACTTTAAAGTGCTGTGGTACATAGCCTGTAAGTAAAGACAGATTGGTTATAGCTAGTAGAGAACTGTTGACTAAGGGGTAAAACTTGTTAAGGTTGGGTAGGGTCTAATAGGCAGGGTGAGGTTTAGATGAAGAAATAATTGAATTAAATTGATAAAGATCAAGTGAAGCAAAGCAGTCTAAACATGTGTCTGGTTTTACAGCTGTTTCTAAGGTTCCTGACTTTAGAGATAAGTCAGTGCCAGTTAAAGGCAGTCCTTGTGTGAATTTTCCTTCTAATTGTTATAATTTTATCATTGAAGAATCTCATAAAGTCGTAACTGCTTAAAGCTATGGGAATGCTTGGCTCAGTAGGGCGTGACCTTGCATCAGCCTTGGCTACAGTGCTGAAAAGGTACCTGGGTTGTTCCTATTTTCCTCTATTAATGACGAGTAGTACGCTGCTCTGGCATTACGGAGGGCCTTCCTATACGTTTTAAGACAAACCTGCCAATATATACGAGATCTTCCAGTTTGGTGGAACGCCAACTCTTCTCAAGTTTCCGCGATATTTGCTTTAATTGCTAGTTTCAGTGTTATACCATGGAGCAAACCTTCTTGTTCATCATCTTCTTTTTAGAGGGGCAACAGAGTCAAGTGTCATTCGCAGCGAGCCTGCTGCACTATCAACAAATGATCGATATGGGAGGGACCGAAATTAGCATAGGAGTCCTCCGGTACTTTGTGACTTGGGAATGAATTAAATGCTAATGGAATCGCATCTTTCAATTTGCTACAGCACTATCAGATAGACATCTTGTATAGAAGTTTTACCTACTGGCGTGTAGTTCAGCAGAATAAACTCAAAAGTTATCAAACAGTGGTAAGATAAAAAGGGATTCTGTGGGAACACTCAAATGTTCAATTTCAACACCATACACCAGAACAAGATCAAAGTTGAGGTTAAACGGTGAGTCGGTTATGAACACTTTGAGAGAAGCCAATGGAATCTAATAGAGAGATAAACGCAGTACTAAGGCTATCTTCTCATCGTCCACATTTGACCTCGTCCTGCCAGGCCTGTCTCCTGCTCTTGTCCTCCTCTTAATGGATCCATTGAACCCGTTGAACTCTGAGCTCCAGTGGCGTCTGACTGACTCTGTGAGGTTTTGTCTTGGACCAACCTTTCCTTAAGAAGGCGGATCTCTTCATCCTTGAGTTTCTGGTCCTACTTTAGGTTTTTTCATGGATCTTTCTGACTGTAGAGCCTTGAGGATTTTCCCCTTCTCCTCCACCAGGCCAGCATTCACTGAGACCAGCTCCTCATTTTGGTTTTGGACCTCCAGAAGGGCTTTCTCAGGTCCTCAAGCCGGCGCTGGTCGCCATGATAGCCACGGAAAATACTTTTGAATACATTTTACCGATATTTGCGGTACTGGAGTATTTTGTACTATTACTGCTGTATTGCAGTTTAGAAAAGTGTTTTGAGTTTTGAGCTCTGTTCCAACAAAGACGGTCTCTTAATGGAGGACAGGGTTCAAGTGAAAGGTTGTGTCTCTCGGTAAGATACAGGGTCTGTGTTCAAAGCCACAGAACGTCATGAAAGGACGTGTTATGTCACACGCTTGTGACAGCACACTAAACCTTCTATATCAGTGTCATTAGAGAATGTGTGATGTCACACATTCTAACCCTTCTATGAATCTTAATCTTCTCCATAAAGGACGTAAATATACTTTTAGTTTTCATAACAATGTAATCTGTAATATTACAGTATAACTCCAAAGAATATTGAATTACAAGCAAATAGCAAATAAGCTGTGTGATCAAATGTGATTTTGCACGAGCACAAGACACAATAGTCGCCTCCAGCTAGTATGAGAAAGATGGAATTAGGTGCTGATGACGTTACTACGGTGACGTTTACGGGTTGTAAACCGTTCAGATGGATAATAAATGAGAATCTGTCTTTAATCACAGAACAACGTGGTAGTACAGTGTGTGTGGTATGTGTGTGTGTGGTGGGTGTGTGAGTGATAGAGAGAAACAAATTTAAAAAGCTTCAAGTAGACTCTATTAATATAATCAATTGGTTTCTTCCACTTATTAAAATATCTGACGTTACTGCCACTATCTGTTCCTGCTTCACCTACCATATTTATAGTGTGTGATTTGCATAATACCAATCATAGCCTACATCACATAAAAAACTACCTCTGTCCCTGTTCTGTTTTTAAAGACACAAACATTAGGTTTTCAATCAGATTGATAGTCAAACTGGAAATGTCCCTGTGTTTCTCCATTTTCAGGGATTATGTTCCCAGTTTTGATCTCAGACGTCTGGTGACTTTATATCATATCAGAATATTCTATTACTGCCTACTATGAATATTAAATACGCCTAACCATGTGTCCTGTATCATAGCTACATTTGCAGCAAAAGAACGCGAAAAATCAGTTCTGTATTCAGTGAGGTATGATGTATAAATGCGCTGACACCTCATTGCACCTGCCAAACACGTTCCACTGAGTGGAGCTGGTGACCGATCCAAGATGGCCGCCCCACGGCTCGTCAGCGCCAGTAGGCAGTAGCGGTCGATGTGCGTCTGCTCTTTATATGTCTACGGTCATAACTGCCTCAGAGAGGCATGACAAACAATCATCACAGGTTTCATGTTTATAGCATTTACTGTGGCAGACATGTTGCAATTCTCCCCTGAATGCATTGACTTTTTATAGAAAACCAATGAACGGTGATGATAGCGCCCCCTAAGGGCCAACTTCACCAAATTTGGTACAGAGCCCGAAAGAGAAAACGTGCATTTGCATCTCTTAATCACAGCACATCATACTGTACTGATATTTGGAACATAACTGATAAAAAATTTATTCATTTGAAGAAGAATGTGAGAGAAGTGAATGTATCCTTCCCCATCACCATCCAGCTCTACTAAACAGAAACAGTTCAGTAAAAGTAGTTTTAGCTCTGCTGTAGAGTGGGACTTACCTCTCCAAAGGGTTGGATGGAAATGTACTGGAACTCTGTCAATGTTCTAGTTCTGCTGTCAGTTCTCTTGTGGGTTTGGATTGATTTTTAAATAAAAACATTGATGGAATGGAACTAGTGCATTTCCTTAGCTGTGTTTCTGTGTGTGCGTGCGTGCAGGTGTGTGCGAACATTGGCAACATGACAATATAAACTGTGTGTGTGTGTGCGTGGTGTGTGGTGTGTGTGTGTGGTGTGTGGGTGTGTGTGTGTGTGGTGTGTGTGTGTGTATGTCAGTGTTTCACTCCTTGTCCTTGTTTTCACAAAGGGGATTTGGAGTGATAAAAACAGGTTTAAACTAACTGTCCCTGTTTGAGCCTGTTGGGTGCTAACTCTAGCAGGAGGATAACACGGGGTAGACACCACACGATTGGTTTCATTTCTCTCTCCACTGACAGACCTCCTAATGTACAAACTACAGAGCTACGTGTTGAAATTGACTGGAATTCTCCTTTAAGGAAAAGTCCATCTGCTTTAAAAAGATGTCTGCGGTCCCAGAAAATGCTAAAATTGTCAATGAACTGCAGAGAATGGACGGTACATTCAGTTGAAAGCCATTTGTTTAGTGCCAACAGTCGGCTGAATCATACTGTTACATGCACGTCTCCATATTTCCTGACATTTGCCCCCCCCCCCCCATTGTTTTGCTTTGGTTCCACCTTTGTGCGCTCCCCGGGTCATTGGGGCCAACTTGCATGGGGGGGTTTGGACCCGTCATAACTGCTGGCAGTTCTAGTTATTCCTGACTTGTATTCGGTTAACCCTCTGGGGCCTGAGGTTATTTTCAGAGACAGGATATTAGCAGCATTTTTTTTCCTCTGAGAGATGTCCCTAAGATTGAGTAATCAAAAACAAAATGGTGTCTTACAAACACTAAAGTGTTGCTAGGTTACAACCCTGTCTATTTATTTTCATCTAGCAAGCTAAGATAACTCGAGCAGACAGTGTTGAATAAGTTAAATAAACAACTTTGATTTGATTCTTTGATACTTGTGGCCATTGGTAATACAGATAATGATTTTCATTTTCATTGAAAGATTTTTCACAGATAATTTTTAAAATCTGCTTATATACATATCAGTAAACTAGCACATTTATCGGAACATTTGTATTCTTCATTTCATTGTTTATTGATAAATATACTTGATTAAAATCTACTAACCAGGAGAGAAGGAGGGGGGGGGGGGTGTATATCATTTTTTACCCTGATCCCAGTCCTAATATTCAGATACAGGTTGGATCTGATACATATGTTATATATGGTCTGTATAATTGTCAAATGACGAAAAATATGCAGAAAGCACCTACAATAGAATTTGATATTAGTAGTTTTTTGTGCTTCCTGCTTCTTACAGTGCAGACGCTTTGCTGCTTGCTCCTGCTTCTGCTTGCATATTTTTGCTGATAATCGTGCTTTTCCTCTGAGAAATATGAGCAGCGGCTCTTGGACACTTCAAAAACACTGGACTATACATTTTTGTAGACATAGTAGGCTATTGCCATATTTTAAAATTTTTCCTGCGTGAGCGTGGCCCTACCAATAGCTCAAGCTGTCCTACAGTGATTGTAGCTAAAGCTAATTAGCAGCAAGATGCCTCCTTTCTCCGTAGAAGACTACTACAAACTCCTTCAGAAGATTGCACTTCTGGAAACCAAGGTTCACCTTCTAGAAGTGAACGTGGAAGTTAACGGATCTTGTGGAAATGACACCACTTTACCATGGACCATAACAATGGACAGAAGTATGCTAACACACGGCTAATTAGCCCCAACAAGATACAAAGAAACAGGAGGGGTGGAACTGGTAATAAATCAACAAGTGGCGGTCCTCCCTGGAACTCTTGTGGGCGAAAGCTAAGAGTAAATCATTTTCCTGGGAATGGGAGGACGACTAACGGGCCGGGCACAGCGCCCTGAGGTTTGTGATATGACCGGCTGGCGCTGCATTATCATCTGGCAGAGCGCCTCTTCAACCCCTGTACCTAGTAGGACACAGCCGTGGACAGCTGCAAAGGAAATAAGCAACAAAATGCCCCCCCAACAACCTGGTGTGCAACTGGATAACAGATTTGCTCCTCTGCTGCAAGACGCTGGACAGTCATCTGATGACCGGGACTGCGTCTCATCACCACACAGCAGGGTAAGGACTGAGAGCAATTCAAAAAGTAAAAAGCTAACAACTGGGCCTCAAACCCTGATTTGGGTGACTCTGCTGTAAAAGATTTAAAAAACAGTAAAAACACCAAAATACTATGTTTTCCCAAGACATGGTGTCTGACTTGACCCAAAAATCCCAGATATCGTGGCAGCACACCAACTGTGAAGAACATTATTCTGCATATAGGGTCAAATGATGTTGTAAAGCAACAGTCTGAATTGCTGAAACTGGACTTTAGGGAACTGCTTGACACAGTCACCCCCCTAAGCGCAAATGTGTTTATCAGTGGTCCTATACCGTCAGTCAGAAGAGGAGATGAGAGATTCAGCCGACTGTTGGACTAAACAAATGGCTTTCAACTGAATGTACCGTCCACTCTCTGAAGTTCATTGACAATTTAAACATTTTCTGGGAGCGCAGACATCTTTTTAAAGCAGATAGACTTTCCCTTAACAAGCCAGGAGTAAAGCTGTTCACCTCTAATCTGCTTTACTTTCTGCGCTACACATCTGCTCCCTCTGCCAAGGTCACAAAACAAAGGAAGACACAACAAAGTGCGGCAGTGATCCAGCACAGCCCCCGCCTGTGCAAAGATTTGACCATGGGAGACCAGAGAGCAGAGACACGAAACCTCCACTCCCTCTTCACCCGTCCAGCACCCCTCAAACCTTCCCAACCCCGAACCTTCTGAGGATTCATCGCTGTCTCTACTGATGTCTCCACACACCCTTTCCCTTATTTCCCCCATCAATTATGCACCCCTTCCTACCCCCATGGCTCAACCCCGGGCAAAAGTAAAACGCCAAGCACCACTACCAGGATGTCAGAAAACTCCTTCCCCCCAGACTGATAAGGACGCTTGTGTGCAAAATCTGGCAAGCACTATCTGATATGTGCCGGGCCTTGGCTGCAGGACTAGTGATACTAATGACTCTTTTCAAGACAAGCCCGGGCCCTGTGGATTCAATTCTTCCTCAATTTCTGTTGTGATAGGTAATAGGAAAAGAATGGTGAATAAGCACTTAACTGCAAACTTAGCAAATTTAGCATCCATTCCTCGTCAGCTACAGCCTGTCCCAAAAAATGAAAACACACTAACACTAGCCTTACTAAACGTCAGGTCTTTGGCAGGAAAATCATTTTTAATCAATGATTTTATTACTAAGCACAATCTAGATTTTATGTTTTTAACTGAAACCTGGTTAGACCATAATAACAGCGCTGCTGTTCTCATCGAGTCAGCTCCCCCTAACTTCAGTTTTATGAGTGAGAATAGAGTGAATAAGAAAGGAGGTGGAGTCGCCATTTTGTTTAATGACTCATTCCACTGTACGCAAATATGTTATGGAAATTTTGTTTCTTTTGAATATGTTGCTCTTCAATTAAGATCTTCCCCTCAAGCGATGTTTCTAAATATCTACAGGCCACCTAAATATTGTGCAACCTTCATTGATGACTTCACTGAACTGCTGTCTATTATCTGCATTAACTTTGATTGTGTAATCATTGCGGGTGATTTTAACATTCATGTTGACAGCCCCCAGGACAGGGGGACAAAGAGCTGTGTTTGTTTTTGAGAACTATGGACTGACTCAGCATGTGACGGAGCCCACCCACAATAAGGGGCACACTCTGGACTTGATTGTCTCCAAAGGTCTGAACATTTCCAAGGTTGTGTGTGACTGACGTTGCTCTCTCAGATCATTCCTGTGTTTTCTTTAACGGCACTATCTCTGTGCCCAAAAGTGTCCAAACAAAGATAATCAGAAAACGGTATATCACTGAAAACACCAGTGACACATTTATACAGCTTTTCTCCTCCACACCAGCCCTCTCTGGGCTATCAGTCAGTGAGCTTGTAGATAATTTCAACTGTAAAATTACAAATGTTATTGATGCCATTGCTCCCACTAAGGTCAAAGTTGTATCTGGTAAGAAAAGATCTCCATGGAGAAATGTCCTACTGGTGAGAACAGAAAAAAGAGAGTGTAGGAAAGCTGAACGAAGGTGGCGAAAAACAAATCTCCTGGTCCATTATAACTCCTATAAAGAGAGACTTCGCATTTATAATTTGGAACTGAGGAATGCAAGAAGGTCCTTTTTCTCTGATATTATCTCTAGAAACAATAATAATTCCCGTGCTTTGTTTGCTACTGTTGATAGGTTAACAAACCCTCCAGTACCAGTAGCATCTGAACTTTTATCTACCAAGGCCTGCAATGACTTTGCCTCCTTCTTCAAAGACAAAATTCAAAAGATTAGACAAACAGTCAGTGCCTCCATATCAAGTCCAGGATATGTGTTGTCACAGTGTTCAAGCAAAAATAGTTCCAATATGACAGAATTTCACACGATCAACCATACAAACCTGGAGGACATTATTCAACATCTGAAAACCTCGACCTGTTGCCTTGATGTTCTACCAACGGGACTTTTCAAAAATGTTTTCCATTGTTTGACTTCTGATCTTCTACAGATTGTGAACACATCTCTTCTTTCAGGTATCTTTCCACAGGCCCTGAAAACTGCAGTAATCAAGCCACTCTTAAAAAAGAACAACCTAGACAAGTCACTAATGAGCAACTATAGGCCAATATCAAACCTTCCGTTTTTAAGTAAAATCATTGAAAAAGTAGTCTTTCAACAACTCAACCATTTCTTGTCACTAAGCAACAGTTTTGATACCTTTCAGTCGGGTTTCCGACCACACCACAGCACTGAAACGGCTCTTGTCAAAGTCTTTAATGACATCCACCTTAACACAGATAATGGCAAAATTTCAATCTTAGTATTACTTGATCTCAGTGCTGCATTTGACACGGTCGACCACGACATACTACTAGACCGATTGGAAAACTGCGTTGGCCTTTCTGGCTCAGTACTAAACTGGTTTGAATCCTACCTAAAGAATAGGGATTACTTTGTGTCTATAGGTAATTATGCATCTGAGCGTACAAATATGACGTGCGGAGTTCCGCAAGGCTCCATTCTGGGGCCTCTTCTGTTTAACATCTACATGCTTCCACTGGCTCAGATTATGGAGAAAAACAAAATAAGTTACCAT